>NW_005842009.1:1199658-1204220 GCF_000455745.1 Alligator sinensis
TCCGAGAGCTGCCTCAGGAGCCCCAAATCTAGCTCTTCCCCTTGGTGTGGGGGTCTGTAGCAGACCCCTACCACCAAATCCCTTTCTCCTTGCCCTCCATGTAACCTAGCCCACAATCCTTCTACTTTCCTCTCCTTCCATTCCGTCTTGATAAGGGTCAATGTATATTGCTCATTGACATAGAGAGCAACCCCTCCCCCTTTCTTCCCCACTCTGTCCTTTCTGTACAGCCTATAACCCTCAATATGTACTGCCCAGTCGTGGGAAGAATCCCACCAGGTTTCTGTTAGCCCTACTAAGTCGTAGGTGTTTTCTGCAAGCAGGAGTGCTAGTTCATCCTGCTTGCTCCCCATGCTCCTAGCATTTGTATATAGGCACTTGAGCCCTGTGACTGGCGCCTTTGCTGCCCCCCAGCTCCGATTCCCAAAGGGCCCCTTATTGCTTACCTGCTTATTGCTTACCTGTGCTGTAGTGCTGGCCGCCCCATGGCTTGCAGGTTCCTGATGTTCTCCTTCTTCAGGTTGGGCTGTCCTTGTGGGTGCCACATGGTTTGGTGGTCCACGGCTTCCCCCGCCCTCATCTTCCCCTCCCCCTGACGAGCCAACGTCCTCTTGAAGACCCATTGACCCTTTGTCCTGTGCAATAGAAAGCATCTTACTAAGAAGGAAAATTCAACACCCTGCTTGCTATCAGACACCTTGAAGGTACACAGACTGCTCCAACTTTTATTTGAGCCTAATTTGCATAAAATGAACTTGTCCACCCAGGGGAGCATATAACATCTTTCTTTACTCCTGTGCAGTATGAAGTTTCATTTCTACCTGAGAGACAAGTTACAATCTGTGCATTCTCCTTTGCCTGAGGAAGGGCACGTGCAAATAAAGATTTCTTTTTTTTTTTTTTTGCAATTTTTTAATTGGTCTAATGAAAGATATCACCTCTACCAAGAGTTCTGAATACTTTTGCCTGTAGACCAACACAGCTAAATCCTGCATCCTTTAAAAGGACTGATCGGATGAAAAATTAACTCTTTGATAAATCAAGTATTAGCTAAAGGTGCTATAAAACAGAGCACCTTAGGAAACTTGTGTTCCCTTGAGCTGTCAGCAGGGGAGGGAAGAAGAGGCAGCTGCCCTTGGGCTTTGCCTGGCAAGAGCTGGAGGTGGGGGACCTGGGTGGAACCGAGCCCCATCACCTTGTGGCCCCCTGCCAGGTACTCGGGCTGCAGTTTTGGGGGGAGCTGGGCTATGCCTGTGAGGCAAAAGGGCTCCCTTCCCCCACCCCTCACCTGGGCTTCTTGACAGTGGTAGTAGCAGGTGCTTGCTGGGCTTTGCCATGGCTGCAGCTGGTGGAGGGGGGCATGGTGGAACTGAGCCCCCTTGGCTCCTGGGCCCAGCCTGGCTCCCCCCAATACCTCGGCTGGTGTAGCTCAGAGGACCCTCAAGGTGAGGGGGCTCTGTTCCACCCACCCCCCTCCAGCTCCAGCCAGGCAAAGCCCAGCTGACAGCTGCACACTGCTCCCTTTCCCTCTCCTTCTGTCCCCCACGGACAGCCCGGGAAGCAGCAGAAGCTGGGGTTGATGAGGCTAGGGAGAGGGGCAGGGCCTGTGCAAGCATGCTGTCCCCCGCCCCCCGACCCAACAGGAGAATGCTTACCTGTCTCTAGGTGCTCTTAGTCTCTCTCTGGGTACTCTTTACCTATCACCAGCTTTCATCTTAAGGTAAAATCCCACAATTCCACCCCATTTTTAGACTGGGAGTCCCACTTACAGTATCCCTATTTACCAACTATGTTCCCTTAGTGGGTCCAATGTGATTTGGTGCCTGCTAGAGTCAGCTTTAGGAGTTGTGGCCAGCATGCCACATAATGACATATCAAGGACTATAGCAACCAAATTGGAAAAGGTTAAGGTGAAAGAAGTTCTGTTATTACTGTCTAAACTAAATCTTACTGTTCTCTTCTAGTCTTAGTTAGGCCTCTAATTATCCCCAGTATACCTCTACTTATTAGGGCTGAATGGAGGGCTTAAATTGACATTAAGCAGAACCCAAAAAATAGTTAGGGTGTTGATGGCACTGGGGAGAGGTTTTGCATGCTTACCTATGTTATTTTTTCCTAGTTCTGAAGCACTTCTGCTTTCTCTATGAGACAATTGCATGTGATTTATAAGATCCTTTACACATTTTGTATCTTTGTTTTACTGTCATAGGTGCCCTGAAGGACTAAACAAGTAAACCAGAATATCTATGAGTGGTGGTACGGTGGTATATACTTATACTTACACTTACTGGGAAGACTTGAGGAATCCGCACTGATTTGAGACTAGGGTTGCTAAAGAACAGAGTCCATCATCTTCCAAGAAAGAGGTGCTATACCCCAAGAGTGAGCAAGAGAGGCCGATATTGGGAATAGCACTTGAACTAGTAGCCTCTAAATCACATGGGATACAAGGGTCAAGGCTAATACAAGCATCCTGATTTCCAGCCATCAAAGTGTTCATCCAAGGCTGTAACAATATTAAAGAAAATACTCAAAGTAAGGTTGGCATTGTGGTTTGGACTGAGACTCAAGGAGAAATGGGTTCAGCTGTTGTCTCTCTCACAGACATCTTTGTATGCTGTTTATTCTCTCCATGCTTCAGCTCATTCTCTACAAGCATAGATAATAGCACTTCCTTTCTCCAACACTTTGTCTGTTCTCTTTGGATTGCAGGATCATCAGGACAGACTTGTACTATGCATTTGTAAAGTACCATAGTGTCCTGCTCTTGGTTGGGTCCTGGAGAGTAGACAATACTGCTGTACAAATTCTCAGTGACTAACAAGGAGGGCAGAGAGAGCGGCATTTAGCTGAGACTGACTCACTCTTCTTAATGCAGCTTAACCAAGAGAAAAATGTTTCTACCTAAGCACAGTTCATGCCAAGACCCTCAGAGGAAGGCCACTCCTAGCAGGGACTCCTAGTAATGCTTCTCTGCAGATATTTCTCAATGCAAATAGGTGGCCACTAGGGCTGTGCAAAATGGTACTGTTCCACTCCGACTCGAGTTTCAAGGTCTGGATGAAACAGTGTTTTGTATCGAATATAATTTTGAGTCAAAACAGCCTCAGTGTTTCACTTCATCGAAACAGTGAGGTTGTTTTGACCCTGTTTCAACAGTTTCGCTGGACCATGGGCCTGGGGAAAGGATCTCAGCCCAGCTGAACTGCCTCTCCACCCCTGGCGCTAGATCTAGTGCAGGAGGTGGAGGTTGGGACTAAATATCCACCCCCACACCCTGTAATCTAGTGCTGGGGATGGAGAGGCAGCCCAGCTGGGCTGACTTCCTATCCCCAGTGCTATGGTCAAAACATTTTGACTTTCAAAATGTTTTGACTAGTCTCATTTTGTTTTGAAGCTCTTTCGATGTTTCCTTTGTTTCATTTCAATTTTGCTGTTTCAACCTCGAAACGGCCGTCGAAATTTCATGCAGCCCTAGTGGCCACCGTGCAACACAGGTAAAAATCAGAGTTCTGAAGAGGATCAACATCAGGCTCGTGCATTTCTTTGCTCCCACTTGAGCCATTTTGGTTTAAGTGGGATTTAAACACTGAAAAGGTTTAACATTGCCCGGTATGGGCAAAGACTGGAGAGTGTTAGGGTGGCATTGGCTCACCAGACTGTCACCAGGTGACTTAACTGGAAATGGCCTGGTCTGCTTCTGGTAGCATTTTGTTCTAGCTACTGCCCTCAAAATGTAAAAGGCACATTCCATCAATACTGCACAGGGTTGAATATCACCTTGCAAAGCAAACGTCAGAGATTCAGAACTGTCCTGTCTTCCATGTGCAGCTCTGGGCTTGTCTGGCCACCTTCTTGAGCTGTACCCCACCTCCTGTTAGGAAATAAAAACCACGGCATTGTGTTAATTGCATTTGGAATGATTAATGTGGAAAACTATGAGCATTACCCATGGGAAGTTTACAGGAAGCTTTCTCTGTAATTAAAAACAACACCTGTGGGAATGGCTCTGGTTAATGTTGCAAAAAATAATGCCTCTCCCCTCAAAAAATTAAGATTATAAAGGAGAAATAATAACCTATGGATTGACTAGCCAGGGAGAAGGATTAGACATTGTTTTCATTATAGAGTAGCAATTATCTGCACCTGTTTTCACCAGTTGTTTGCCTCCGTGCATTTGGGCAAAGAGCTTGTTTTGGGAAATGCCTAAGAAACAAGAAAGAAATGAAGGCGCCTGGGTAAACAAGTAGATAAAGCTGGTTCTTGAGCATCAAGTGGTCTTTCTGGCACTTACAATGTGCTTCTACATGCTGCAAAATATCAGGTCTGATCCTTACCATCTGGCCCAATAATCACGACTTCATTAGAAACCCAGATTTGTTGTAAATTAGAACATATAATTAGAAAATGTGTTTGCTAATTGAGTCTCTTTGATGCAAGCTTTGGGATCTGATGTGTCTTCTGTGCAGAATGGTTTTTTTATGTCCTTTTATATATTTTCACATTGTTATTTCTGGCGAGAATTCTTTGATGATCAGATATACTCGTAACTGTCTTATGAA
>NW_005842009.1:1204230-1209774 GCF_000455745.1 Alligator sinensis
GGCTATTTATAAAGCATTCTGTGCAAAATGCCATTCAGCAAATTCTGTTTTTAGGTTGTTTTTCTGTTCTTTATATTTCCAACGAAAAAACAAAAGCTGCTTATTTTGGTTCTTACCAAGGAGACTTTCAAAATAAACCAGCAGGACTTACTGGTGTTGGCTCAGGAGGTGGCATTCTTCTCCTCTAAGTCAATATTCAATCAGTGAAGGACCTGGGACGTGATTAGCAATGTTGTTTTGTCAAAGGTGCTACCTCCCAGAAGAGATACAAAACAGAAGTCCTGACCATGCCTTCATTAGACATCCCATGGCACTTTCTGTAAAAGTCAAGGCGTAATATGTGGTGACATGCCCTATTTCTGACTAGGCTAATTTTATTCCATCTCCTTGAGAAACCTCCCTCCTGCAGTTTTAATTAGTGATAGAGTCCTTCACTTCCTGTCCTAAAAAACTCTTTGCTCCTGTTTGCTTTTAAGCAGCAGCTACTTTCCTTAGTCTTTGCAAAGGGAGGTTGCAAAGCATATTTTGCTTTTATAAAGTTCTTTGAGATCCTCAAGAAGGAAGGTTCTTCAGAAGTGCCAAATCTTATTATTCTCATATAAGATAAAAGCATTAATTATATAAATACACATAAATAACCTCCTGGGGAAACAGGGCTGCTCAGATATAACTTAATTTCCGGGCATGCTATAAAATCTGCTAGATCACAGAGCCTGCTTCTTCTAGTACTCAAGTCTTATAGAAATATGTTTACAGATACAAAAGAAGAAAATGCATTAACTCTTAAGACTCTGCTCTGTTTCCATGCGTGGATGATATCTAAAAGGTTGCTAGATTATGTGAAGCCTTCTATTTATTTAAAATGTACGGGAATAATCTATGTGATATAAGCACATTCATCATGATGTTGATAATGATGATGATGATGATGGCAGTGCCAGGAGTTCTAATCATGGACCTAAACCTTATTGGCTAAGTGCAAAGGTTCAAAAAGTTTGAAGCAGAATCGATTCAATCTTAGCAGGTTAGTCTAAGCTGCGTAGCTTGAACCAATAACAGATTGAACTGATGTTCAGTGTTTGGGTGGCCAAAACAGGCAGAAGCCTGCATATGCCCAGGCCAGGAGCCTGGGGGCACTCACACTCACCACCCTGCATGGCCAGCTGCTAGATCATTAATTAATTAAATAATTAATGCTAAACCCAGACCAGTGGCTGAGTCCATGCCACCCCAGTCAGCTGGGTTGTGGGGGATCAAAAAGCCCCCAGTGTGGGCTTCCCCCTTCACACTGGGCAGACCCTGGTTGGGTGGGCATTTGCCCGCTCACAATCCCAGTATCTCACAGGCTGGGGCTGGTGTGGGGGCAGGGCTGAGCTAATCCCAGCCCAGCAAGCCAGCTACAAGGGAGCAGAAAGCTCCCAGTGGGGTCTCCCCCCACCTCCGTGCCTGGCAGTCCCCAGCTGTCAGGGCCTGGTGCCAGACCAGGCCTGTGCGTCTCCCCTGGTTTCCCTCCCTTCCCTTCCCCGTCACATACAGAGCCAACCCCAGCTGGTGAGCTGGGCTGCAGGCGAGTGAAAAGCTCCTGGTGCAGGGGGGGACCTGCACCAAGCCAATGCGTTCCCCCGCCCTAACCCCCTCAACAAGCTGGGGACTGGGGAGGTGGGGGGGCTGAGTGGACTGTTCACCTTGTTGTAGCGGGGGCAAATAGCCCCCATGCTAGGGCTTTTCTGTCCCTTGTCCTGTACTGACGGGGGTTGGAGGTGTCTGGGGATCCATTCCCTTGCCTCCCCCTCACCCCACTGGCCTGGCAGGATGCAGACACTTTAGTGTCTCAGGTCTGTGATAGTTGGCAGAGGGGCCAGCCCTGCTCGCTGGAGCAGACAGCACAGCCCAGGGCTGGAAAGCATTCTAGGATGTTGGAAGACTGAGTTAATTTGAATCAGGAAGGGATCTGGTATAGAAGGTCCATAACTGATTTCATTTAAACCAGTTTAAGTCTGATACTACATCTGAAGAGGTTTATCCTAAACTGGTTTTGGCTATTTTGAAAGCGGTTTATGCGCCCTGAACTTCTGTTCTGTTACAGGTTTAAACCAGTTTCAGATCACTTAAATTGCTTTGTGTGTAACTTCTGTTCCTATCCATTGTGTTAGGTGCTATACAAACACAATATAACTGCATCCACCCAATGGGGATGAACGGTTGCAGGTTTGAATTATATTTGTTTCTCAATCTGTGTGCATAACTGGCTCTCATCGACCATTTCAGTGCAACTGCTGAACTCCTTGGAGTCTCCAGTAGCCAAAAATGCTGAATGCTAGAGCATTTACAGTGAACCAAACCAGCCAGAACCTACTGTGTAAGTGGCCTGCTACTGTATTACACCAACACAACTTGTTTAACTTTGGTGGAGTAATTCCCAATTTCCACTGGTGTCACTGAGGTGAGAATCAGGACCAAATAATTAGTTAAAAGAATAACTCGCTGTAAAATTCTGGCTGCTTTATAACTGCACTGATGCTGCAAGGCAGCTTTAACCTTATTTTACCTTGCTCTTACGGTAGTTGTATGGCTTCCTTATGTTGCCAGATATAAGCAGCCATACTAGGACCAGAGTCCATAGTTCTTGCAGCAATTCAAAAGAGTAGGTGCTGGGCACCTACCTTCAAGTGAAGGACAAGCACATTTGGGGTTACTGTTCTGCACATTGCTAGGCAACTCTTAGAGGTGTGGAGCCTCTTCAGCACTGAAGTCAGCGGTTGCTCAATACCTTCCAGATTCAAGTCCTGAAGAAGCCCAGGGCTGAGGGAACTGAACAGTCCTACATGGCTCCATAGGCTTTAGAGCAGCAAAGAAAGAGATCTTCCTGAGTTCCCACTGTGCATAAGTTCAGTGCCCTGCCCAGCTACCCAGGCTGAGAGCTGAGATAAGGCTCCAGGCCTCAGTGAAGTAAGTGCCAATGGATAAATAAAAAACACTTTGACAACAGGCTGCATGCTGTAATCAGGAAAAATGCATACTGTTAAAGACGCAAGAGCATGGCAGATGAGTTTAGCGTCCCTAATAAAAAAATCTAATTCCCCTAATCTGTATCAAACACTAAAAGCTACATGCTACCAATTATTTTCCTCTAGTTTTAATTTACAACAATCAGTTATAATGGATGAAATTAATTCATAGTTTAATTTTGCAGGCTGTGTGCTTAGAATCCCATTTTTCACCTCTTCTCTTTCCCATTTTTCCCCTCTTCGCTTTCCCTCATGCTGGAAATTAGCTGCATCTAGCTACACTAGAGTTAGTTAAGATGGAACATTGGTCTTAATTGTTTGCTAATCATTGCAACCTTTGTTGTAATTCGCTACTTGCTGCAGCCTTAAAATGAGTTTTAAACTAATTGGCTTTGTATACCCTTTCAGATTCAAGGTTCTTCAAACTTCAAGCCATAAAGATACCCATCTGCATTCTGGGCCAGGAACCCAATTTTGATATTATCTTTGGTGCAGTAAAATCTGTGTAGTTGCTCCTCATTTACATGAATGTACTGGTAACTAAGGATGCAGAATGCATGACACTTTGACAGCAGTGTAAGGTCTCTTTTTACTAGTGTAGATATGAGATGAACAAATGGAGTACAGCCCTACACCAATGTAAATCACTCCACTCCAGGGTAAAGAGACCCTTCAGAAAGTCAAAAGTAATTACATAGCAGTGTTAATTACATGTATGGATCACGTCTGCAACTCCAGTCAGTTTTATTGTAGAATAGCCTTTCACACAGTGCAACAGGCTATTATATATGCCCCAACCTAGTGGTGAGGCTCTTTGATGACACTTATGGCGGATTATTACTTTGAGAAACCATTCCCATAGGCGGCAGAAGGGGGTGGCTAGTGGGGCTTAGCCCCCCCCCGCCCCAAAACCTGGGGTAGTGGTAGGGCCCACAAAGCAGCCCAGCCACGGGCTTCTGGCAGCTGCAGCAGGGGTGGGGAGGGAGTGAGTTTGGGGCTGGAGCTGGGGCAGGCACTGCACAGCCAGTGGGGCACAGGACTGAGCCATGAGCACCTTGTCTGGGGGGCACAGCTCCTGATGCTATGCGCACCCCGGGAGACATGGGGGGCATGTGCCCTGGATCTGCACAGAGCTAGGCACGCTGCTGCTCACTGTGGGCTGAGGCTGGGGCTGTGCCGGGCTCTTCCTGGCCAGGGCAGGGAGCTGGGCCAGGCTGTGCTTGGGGCATATAGCGGCAGCACTGGAAGCGGGGCTAAAAGCGGGGGCTGCAGCCAACCCAAAATTTGCCGTAGCTCCCACTCCCAACTCTACCACCACCTGCCCCAAGCGAAGCCTGGCCTAGCTCCCCCCACCACCAGAAAGAGCCCAGCACCACCCTGGCCCCAGGCTGCACCTACATCCTACTCTATCCCTCACAGATCTGGGGGCACATGCCCACATGCCTCCTGGGATGCGTGCAGCAGCAGGAGCTACCACCACCTCCCTAAGCTGTGCAACCCTCCTGGACAGGCCACTCTCAGCTCCATCCCATTCCCATCCTGGCTGTGCAGGGTGGGGCCTTGATCCCCCCCCTTCCCCCACAGACGTAGCTGCTGAGAGGGCACCCTACACACTTCTGCAAGACTAGAGCTCTCTCGCATGCAGTCACTGAAGCACTAATGTTACTTCACACCTTTGAGTAGTCTCACAGAACTCAGTGAGTTTAGGTATAAGCTTAAACTTTTACCTAACTTCAGGCAGGGACAGATACCATGATTTCTTGCATATAATACACCCCAGAATAAAATACATACCTTGTTTTTGAAAGGCAAATTGAAGGTGGAAAAGAGATCTTTTCTTGTAGCAGGTAATGATTAGCAGCAGCTAAGGAGTCAAACCTGCTCATTATTCTGCTTCCTGTGGATTGCATCCAAAATTTACTTTTGATTTTTCCTGGTAAGCAGCAGAAACAAATGTTATCAGATTTCTCACACATGAGTACATTTCGATTTCAAGCAGCTTTTTTGGGGGTACTCAGCCTTCAGGGGCTTGAAAACCCTCACAGACCTGGGGGCACCAGGTTGGTCAAACCAACCTGGTGGCCTTCTATGACCAGGTCACAAAGTCCTTAGACGCAGGGGTAGCAGTGGACGTAGTCTTTCTGGACTTCAGGAAGGCCTTCGACACTGTCTCTCACCCCATTCTCATTAAAAAACTAGGGGACTGTGGCATCAACACCTACATAGTCAAATGGGTCGCTAACTAGCTGGAGGGCCGCACCCAGAAAGTGGTGGTGGACGGGTCATTTTCGACCTGGAGGGATGTGGGCAGTGGGGTTCCCCAGGGCTCGGTCCTCAGACCCATGCTGTTCAACATCTTCATCAGTGACTCGGACGAGGGCGTAAAAAGCACCCTGTTCAAATTTGCTGATGACACTAAGGTGTGGGGGGATGTGGGCACGCTAGAAGGGAGGAATAGGCTGCAATCAGACCTAGACAGGTTACAGGGGTGGGCGGATGAGAACAGGATGGGTTTCAACACTGACAAGTGCAAGGT
>NW_005842009.1:1210234-1240188 GCF_000455745.1 Alligator sinensis
TATTGAGGTCCCTTCCGCCCCTAACATCTACGAATCTATGAATCTAAACCTTGCTGGGGTCATTTGACCCCAGTGTTCTTTCCTGCCATGACAGGGGGTCGGACTTGATAATCTGCTCAGGTCCCTTCCGACCCTACCAACTATGAAACCCAGCTGCAGGTGGTCAGCAGCTAAAAGCCTGTCTGGCTGAAAGGCTTGGAACCAGCTCAAACTGATGGCCAGGTAATGAGTGTGAAGCTACAAATAGGGTTAAGAGCTTCAGAAAACATAGTGTAAGGAGGCTGCGCCAGGCTGGAGAGAAGCACAAAACCAGAAAAGTTTTATCTTTTCCTTACCCGAAGCAAGACCATAGGTTTGGACTTGTTTCTTGCCTGCTCTGGTTAGTGGGGCTTGGCTAGTTTGTTTATCATGGGTACAAAGCTTCAAGCTTTGCTGGGAGGCATAGAAGAACTGTTTTGCAGCCTGAAATGAGAGCTGACTTGCTTTCCTAAGGAAGCAGGATAAGGAACCTGCCTACATTGGTAATTAGGGAGACTCGTTAGTACCAACAGACATGCAAATTGAGGAAATATTTTCATCCAAGAAAGTGCCTCTCTCTTTATTGAGAAGCAAGGATTTCTTAGGGTGATATTTCTCATTGAGACCTGACAAAGAATGTCTTGCATTCAAAATCTTGTCTAACATTATCCCAGCTACTTAATTGGTCCAATAAGAGAGATCACCTTGAGAAATCCTTGCTTCTCACAGAATTTCTGGACCATCATAGCTACAACTTCTCTCTCTTACACTGCTGTCTTTCTTTACCATAATATCTACATGTATGCCAGCGTCAATCGGGAATAAATCTACTGACACCAGCAGTTACACCGATGTACAGTGGGTTTAATTTAGAGTAGATTATGCCTGGTGTGTTACTTTAAGATGCTCAGGATGCTATAGATATTAGCACAGATTTCCAACATCTTATCTACCTGATTCTCTTCTCACTGACACTTGACACCAGTGTGACATTGGTAGAGACACGCACCTCATCAGCACCAATCTACCTGCATTACAGCCAAAGGATGGTTGCAAAACATGTGGACATACTCAAGTGAGCACAAAACTATCTTGGGTTCTATCTTGGATGTAGTAGCAGTAGCAGAGAGCTCAGCATGGTTTACTCACCTGTGCAGTTACCCAGCTTCTCAGATGACTTTTGCATCCCGTACTGAGCTCCATCACTATAGCTCAGCCGTGTTATACAAGCTGCCGTCACACTTTGACTATAACGTAGGCCTGTGCTAAACTAGTTGAAAGGTGGAGGGACTTGTCTTGCTTAGAGTTCTGTGGTGAGAGGAGAGGATGGCTCTTACAAGATGTCGGTACATCTAGTCTACTAGGCCATTAAAGGAACTGGGAAGCTGGTGCATTGTGGTTCTTTTCCTGCCTCTGACACTGAGGCAGTGTCCTGGGTTTTATCACCTTGGGTGCATTGTACCTAGATTTGTAACATCCTGCCCTCAAGCAGTCACCCATGGGGAACACTTACTGGTAGATAACTACCGGTTAAATAATGATGGCTTTTTATACAACTCAACTCCATGAGGAATAGGGGAAACGCATCAGGATGTATCTGAGCTTGCTTAATTTACAAATCATGCAAGAAATCAGTCTTCCTCACACATGTAGACTTGTAGGTTGTAAGGCCAAAAACTTGCATTAACCATCCAGGATGCCCTCCTATAATAACACTGAATTTGGGTGATATGTCTACATGGCCCAATGCAGTATTTGAATAAGACTGAGTGCAAGTCATGTTTCTCACTGGAAGTAATTTGCCTGATACTGTTATACTGCTTCCAACTCCCAAACTAAGATGAACAGAAATAAGTTGTGGCAGCTCTGCGTGGCACTGACTTGCACTGCATAGATATACCGAGAAATTCATCTAAATCCTGAACTGAATCCCCGAGTTTGAGGCTAGGGCTTGTGAATGGGATTATATGATATGATTGCCTGCTCTGTCAAGGAGCTGGATTTGATAACATTTCAGTCCCAAGTCATTGTTTCCATGCTATTAAATGGCAGTTCTGGGAGCATGGAAACTGTTTAAACAGTAGATATGGTGTTGATGCAAATAGTCAGACATTGTAATTCTGTTACAGCTTATTCAAAATCTCTTGCTGCAAATCAAAAGAAGTTTCTCATAAACTGACTATAGCCTCTGATGGAGTGAGACACCTCTTTCTACTGAATGTCAGATCACCTATACCTGTCCATTATGGCTACTTTAGATTAACACCCAGCTGAAATGCATCCACTTCTAGACTGCCGACCACAAACACTTAAATCATAAATTGGGCTCCCCAAAACCATGAGATTGACTTAAAAGTCCTGAGCACTGCTTGTGTGGAGACTTTCTTGCTGGCCTTCTGCATCTGGATAAATTTCACCCCAGAATCTGTAGGGAGAAAGGCCTATCAACACCTCAACTTCCTGT
Source organism: Alligator sinensis (assembly GCF_000455745.1). Classification (NCBI taxonomy): domain Eukaryota; kingdom Metazoa; phylum Chordata; order Crocodylia; family Alligatoridae; genus Alligator; species Alligator sinensis. The sequence continues at coordinate 1,212,717 of NW_005842009.1, forward strand.
GTCTGGAAACCTTGTAAGTAGGTTTTCCCTTGATTGGTTGATGCATAAGTTGAATGACCAGAAATCATTGCATTGTCCTATTGCTTTGATGTATTTATATGCAGATAAAAATAAGAGAAACAGTAGAACCAGTGCAGCTACCAAGTCCATTAAGCATATGTGAGGCCAATGAGGTCCATTTGAAAGGATGGAGCCACCAAGCCATTTCAGAAGATTGTGCCTCTTGGCTTGCATAACTTCAGTGTTTCATAAATGGCAAAATTATATTTGGGGCTAAAACTTTATGTTCTGTGCAAATTATTGACAGCCAGCCTTTCTTAACCATGCTCTGAGACTTCCTGAGGCAGCAATGGCTCTGAACAGCTGCTACATAGTATAAACCTAACACAAGGCCGCTGGCATCAAGGAGATGCTCATTTTTTTCTGCACCGATTGTAGCTGGAAAAGAGTTTTTCATCACGTTTATATATCATACAACATAATCATCATAAAAAAAGCCAAAAGCTACATTTCCCCCATGCTTTCATTGACTCAGCTCTCGTTCTAATTCAGAGTTGCTTAAATGAAGAGAGTTGGTCAAAGAGTCTTTAACAGAACCATATTATTGGAACGATTTAGTTCGGTCCAAATGTTTTGCAAATGTTTGTTGTTTTCACCAGAATTTTGTCTTGGAGAATGACCCTGTCAGAAATGTTTTGTTAACGTTAAAATGCCTCATTGTTGCACTTTTAGCCCTTCGGTTTTTCACTTCAAAGGGTTTATTCAGCTGGCTTTTTTATTTTACTGGGTAGTGTAAGAGCATAAAAGGATGAAACAAGCAATAGCAAAACAAAATGTTTTGATTTTATAAGAATTGATTTTTATTTTTTTTTCTAATTTCCACTGTGGATAACTTCAATCATTTTTTGTTTTTCTTTCCAATTCAAAATGAAACCAAATTTTAAAACTTGGCATCCTTTGTGAAACAAAATTTCTGCCTGCTGCACAACTATCATAATTAATAAATATTAAAATGGACATTTTGGGGATGTCTGGTCACCTATGAACTTCCACCCAATGAATCTACAAGGCAAAAATAGTTAGATTAGTATGGCTAGATTTGTCCTGTGCTTGCTATGGTGAAATGTACCTTTCTTTTATTTGCCCCCAAGATGGTAACTACAACTATTTCTCTCCCATATGGATCTGGCCACTATTATCTAGACTTTGTGATATTAGCTTAAGTCACTTCTTCAGACTGTATCAGCCTTGAAAACTTTTTGGAAGCGATGGACAGTCCACCATTTGTTAAGAAAATCAGCCATAACATGTGACTATATCTTTTCCCCAGCTTCATACCTTACCCATTTCCTAGTTCAGTTCAGGATGCTGGCATTGATCCATAAAGTCCTCTCTGGTTTGGATTCTGGTATCCCAGGAATCCAGGATCAGTCTTTCCTGTCAGACGCCTCCAGGACAGTGCCAGAACACTTGACCAATATATCCCCAGACTTACATACTTGACAGCATTTAGTTTTCAGTGGAGCATCATGATTTTCACAATTTCCACTATTATCCTTAATGCAGGTATTCAGAGACCTTTCAACATGAAAACATTTTAGAGCGTCTCATCACTGTGACCAGACTGTTCTGCATCTTGCTGTCCGTTTGCATGGCATACAAAACGGTAGCGTCGTTTTCTGTAGCAGCTTACAACCCTTGTAGCCTCCTGGGTTTTCATGCTATGCTTCTGGTGTATCAGGGCAAAGGATCTGTGAATCGTCCTGTCTCTGTGAAGAGCCTTGTAGGCAGATGAATGGTTAATAGGTGCAATGCAGAAGTAATTACAGAGTTATAAGAGCTTTATTTATGCTCTTCACATTAAAGTGATACCACACTATTAAATCTTCTTACCATTAGCTCGCTCAGCACAGAAAGAAAGGGAGTGCATAAGTGAGGCAATCATGGAAAATTTTCTCGTTAGTCTGTTAAGAACAGAGAAAGACATAGGGGAAAGGTACATTCATCATTACAATGCTGCTACAGCAAGAAACAAGGATCATTTTTACCCTGTTGCTTTGGAGAAGTTCCCTTTTTTTTTTCTAGTGATTACAGTAGGGGTTACTGGGTATTTTTTTCCTCATGTTTGTCACTACCTCACTGTCAAAGCTGAGCAATATTCCTGTGCTCCCTACATAAAGTAGGCATAATATTTAGAGCTGGGTGAAAATCTCCAGCTGATACTTTTTGATGAACGGTGCAGATTCAGCAATGCCAAATATTTTACATGGCTCATGGTTATGTAAGCAAAACAAAAAAAAAATCAGTAAAATAAGGCACATTTCATGTATATATCTTTGTAAATTAAAATGTTTCATTTTTGTATTCAAAATGACATTTTGAAATTTCCTTCAAATACATGTTTAAAAATTCAAAGCATATAAAGACCAACATGTTTCAGGTCAAGCAATAGGTTTCATTAAACCCAAAATAACTTCTTTACTTTTCAATCTGCCATAAAAAATGTTGATTGATTGGTTGGTTGGTTTATTTTGTTTCTGGTCAACCCCAAACAATGATTTATTTTCAATTTTAAAAGTGCCAGAAAACCAAAAACCTATTGCTTATATGTCTCTAATAATACTTATATCATCAGAAGTGTTAAGGAGAGTTTTAATCACCGTTGAGATCCTCAGCTGAAAGGGGCTATATATGAGTATTATTGTTTATTATCTTGGCACCCACCAGCCTCAGTCAAGGGTCAAGTCACAATTAAGATTGGCATTGTACAAATATGTAGTAAAAAGCTATTTTCTGTCACAAAAAAGCATTAGGGCAGGGGTTGACAGCCAAGGGCCACCCAACTATTGCATCCAATCTGCAAAAATGAGATGCTGACGGCAACTCAGTAGCAGGTCGGTAGGAATGTGTTGGGGGGAACTGGTGTTTCATCTTCAAAACAAGATCCATTAATTTGATCAGCCACTCCTGAAAGGTTGCTGTTCCTTGCATTAGGATATCTTTATTAGTATTTTTTTTATTTCATTTTTATTAGTCACTTGGACCCTAAGGAGTTTTTTTGTGCACATGGTATCTAATCAGTTTCGAATTAACTCTCATTTCTGAAAGTCTTATAGCTGAGAGGTCCAGACCCCAATATTTTAAATGTAGAAATAGCTGCTATCCAAAACCTGACCCAACGAGAACTTGGAGGCGATTTCATTTGGACTTCTGCTTTTTAAAATAATGTTATAATTAACAGGTAGGTGATGTGCTAACTGGGTCAGAAATTCATTCCTTTCCATGCAGAAGGAAAACTGAAGAGAATTGTCACAGACTTAAATGACCACAAGCCTCTGATGCAATGCTGACAGCGAACAGGATTTCAGATCGCTCAATCGTAGACAAATTTGTCTGGAAATGAATTACTGGGGGGATTGGACACCATGCTGTTCTGATGGGATAAAAAACATATTCCTATTCCATACTGAGAGCTTTTGTAGAGAGGCTCTGGCACTAATGTTAATATGGGATGACTAGAGAAGGGGAAACACCGATTCAGAAGGAATGAGGGCTGAACAACATTGCCTCAGAGGGAAGGTCAGAGAAATCATCTGGATGCACGGTAAACTTTGCCATACAGTGAATGGAGAAAAAATTGCATGAAGGACTGCTTCTGGTTCTGCTTCCTGCTGCAGACCATCTTACTGATGCTGCACCGGCTAGAGCTCTTAAGAGTGGCATGTGTTGTGTATGTGCATGAGCAACTCTAGAGATTATGACAATACAGACAACCCCTGTTTAACCCTGTTCCACTTAGCACTATTTTGCTATAGTGCTTACTTTAAATACAGACCTGATTCCACTTAGCGCTCAGTGAGTTTCATTATAACACTGAGCAGGCAGGTGGGAAGAGGAGTGATGGCGGTGAGAAGTGGCAGCGAGTGGGCAAGCGGGCAGGCATGAGCATGTTGCCCACACCAGTTTCCCCAGGGCCAGGGTTGGTGGGGGCCCAGGGTGGGGCAGCAGGAGTGCGGGGCCTGGGCTCGCACATGGTGCCAGAGTGGCCGGTGAGCAGGTGGGGAGCAGCAGCAATGATGAGAAGCATCACTATCCAATTATATTTATTTACATTAATTCCTATGGGGAAATGGGTTTTGCTTAACACAGTTCCACTTAACACTTGATTTTTCCAATTAAGAGCACTAAGCGGGGGTTGCCTGTAATAAGTTGCTGTTAAGGAACACTTTGCATGAGTGGATCTTGCAGCACTTTGTTGTCTTCATGTGATTGAGGGGAAACCAAGGTACACAGCAAGGACGAGCCCGATGTCACGACCAAATGGCAATGGGATGGAGGTCTCATGTGACAGAGCCCAGTGCTCTGTCAGGTCGACCACAGTGACTCCAACTAGCTAAAGTTGAACCAGATGGTAGCAACGAGCTCCAGAAGTTAGTTTTTACAGATGAGAACAGATGCATGCAAGAGATGTATAGGTCCTTCCTATAGGACTCGGGTACCCTCACCTGAAACGCTGCTTTTTGCCTAGCATTAGACATCTGCAATACTCTTTCCTTCTGCTCCACACATGAAGGCAAAGGAAAAGGAAAGAGACTAGTGTCAGAGTGAGGAATCTGCAAGGTAGAAAGCAGCCTGATTTAGATGAGCTAAGTTGAATGTGCTAGGTCAAGATCAGTTCATAAAAAGCAAAGAAAAGTCTTGTCATGTGCCTCCAGTGAACACAATATCTGACACGGAATTAATGGGAGGGATTATGCGGAATCAGCATGTACATTTCTCAAAGTGACTTTCCTCGACAGAAGGACACTAATCGCACTTTTGGAGATCAAAGCCTTTAATCAGCATTTAAGCATCTTAAGTTTGTTCCACTTTATTGAATGAAAATAATGACACCATGTTTTACATTAAATTAGCAGGGGAGGAAGATGCCCCTGGAAATCTGCCTGATGCTGCTTTGAGTCTAGAAAATTGTCTTTTGACCTGGCCACAGAAGTTTCCCCAACTCTAGGAGAGAGGCTGTATCTGCTTGCACTGCTGCTCCCTTCCACACTTCCACTAGAGGACTCTCTGATGGTCCAGCGATCAGCGAGGAAGAAGGAAACAAATGGGATACCCTGGCAAAGATAGGGATGATCCCATTTGTCCCTAAACACAGCAGAAATTCCCCTAGAAAGGCAAGAGAACTAAAGATCCATGCACTGCAGAGAGCTGCCAGACCCCTCTGCGTGTCAGCGTGAATGCACCATTTATATGTAGAGCAGAGTGACATTTTTGGCCAAAACATTTTCAGTGGAAAATGCTGATTCGGCGACACTGAAACCTTCAGCAAATTCATGTCTGTTCCCCAGAACAGTTTGTGCTGGAGGAAAAAATGGTCCATGCTTCATTCGGACAGTTTTAAAAATGAAACATTTTAATTTTTCAATTTGAAATGACCTTGCTTGGAAATGTCTTTACATTTTCTTTAAAAGAATACCCTGAGGTTAAAAAAAGGCTCAGAACTGAAAGAAAACTTTTCATTTGATCTGAAACAAACTTGCCCCCCCAAGGGTTTCTGACTCACTTAAAACAAGAACAAACAACAGCTCCCCCCAGCAATTTTTTTAATAGATTTTTTTTAGTTGCCAGCGACCCTAGAAATCCCTATTGCCTCATTCAGGGTGGGGGGACTCCCCTCCCCGTCCCCACTAGAGAAAAAAGCAGGGGACACTCTGCCCCTCCACCCTCCCAACACACACTGAATTTCCTGCCTCCCGTTTATGTTTTACAGGTAGAGGGTCATATCTGGTGTTCAACAACACCAATAACATTAGGACTTCCATTAATTTAATAGACTTACAGCAAATAAATGAGCCAGTGTAATTTAGATCACAATCAAGCCTCAAGTCCTGTTGCATACACTGTTATCTTTCAGTCTCCTTCCTTTTATTGCTCCACACTGTCCATTCCTTATTGATTTTTCTGGCATATAGTAATGCCTCGGGTTTCGTATGTCAGAACATTACACAGAAGCCTCCTTTTCATGTTTACATTCTCTGTTGCTGCTTGAGTTGCCCTCATCCATTAGACCCAGTCAATCTGTATCGGGAAACAATTACTGCAATCCAGATCAGTTACAGTTCTGTAAGTGCAGAATGCAGTGATGGACTCCTGCTTCCATCACCAGTCAATGAGGTCTCCACTCGATGATTAAATCCCAAGACTACTAACAGCAGAGAAATGTGGAAGTAACACATACTTCCACTCCTATTCCTCACACACCTGATACTGCTGATACCATTGGCACTTTTTGTTTACACAAAATAGTACGTACAGTAATCACCACCGAAAAGTAGCTGCCTTCAACTCATTAGCAAAGCAAGCATATAATGAAGATGGGTGGTCTAGTAGGAGACTATAACTCAGGGGTTCTCTTTCCAGTGCTGGTAAGAGATTGTTCTATGACTTTCTACACCTGAATTCTTCCTGCCTCATCAGACATCACTTAAAGCATGAAAAACACTCTCTGCCCTTCCCATGGATTTGACACTGCTCTTCGCATGTCCCCTGCATGTTTAAATCTCATTAGTGTTCCCCTCTACAAATAGCATTACATGTAGGAATCTGCAACTGCACAACTGCCTTCCATCTGTCGGTCCTTTTTGCTGTCTGTCCACCTGCCTAATGGTGGACTGCCATAGCAGACATTGTGGCTTCGTTTTAAATGAACAAATATTATCAACTTCTTTGCTAGATAACTTTAGAGAGATGGGGGTGTCAAACTCTCCGGTGAATCTTAGCACGTAAGATAAATCAATTCTAATTAATGCCTGGTATTTGCTTTCAAGGGCATTTTTAGGTACTTCTTTCAAGCACAATGCAGTGCTGTGCAGACATACCCTGAGCCAGCTGTGAACATGATAGCTTATATATCAGAATCTGCATGGCACAATGGACTGCCCTGCATGGCTGCCCAAGCTAGCTCTGCATGCACTAGTTCTGGAACCAGTCATATTATAACCACATTCAAGTAGCGCTGTGCCTGGGCTAATAAGCCCTGCTTCTCAGCAGAGATAATTTGCCCAACCCTAGAAGAGCACTAACATAACTAGACTGTTTTCATTTCCAGAGCCAGCTTGGAGTGCCTTGTGCTATGTAGACATACCCTAATATGTCCACTTGCACCTTTGCTGAAATTTGAGCTTTCACAGCCATATGTTCAAGGGGGAAATAAAATTTGAGTTGCAAAGTCATCATGTTTAAGGTTTCCATGCTTAAGGTTTCCCCTGGTTTGATCTGGTGATTGCCACTGCTGCTATCCCACATCATGACATCATTTCCATCTGAACATCTCATTCTTGCCGTGGTATATGAATCCACTCCCTCCTTGCATTCCTTTACCTCCTAAAGAAATGCTTGAGTTTGGCGATCTCTCAAAATTTGTTTTTTCCTAACTTTTTTTTTGAACTGTGTCCTTTTTGGCAGTGTTGCCTAGTTACTCAGCCTTTGCACTTTGAGTGAACTAGCACTTAGTAAGTCATTTATCAATTATACCAGTAAGGAGATGAAACTCCCTGGCCTATGTCAGGAGGGGCTCAGGCTTTGTGATATCACAGTCCCTCTCTAAAAGTCTAGGAAATGATAGAATTTGTGCCTCAGTTTACCTACTTTCAAAATCAAGAGTAAAAAAAAAAGAAAATTACCTGGCTCCAATGAAAGGGCTCTGGGTTTTAAGAATAAAAGGACACTGAAAGAAAGAAAAGCTAAAATTCTAGTTTTCCTTTGTAGTTAGAAAAATAATTAATTGTTTTGGTCCAAATAGCACTTATGCTGACTACTGGCAGTTTAGTATGGCTGGTGTAAGAGCCTTCCACACACATGCACACTTTCACCTGGGAGAGAGAACTGGCTTAGTAACCAATGCATAATATAGGAGCAGAGTTGGGAACTCATGAGAGTATGTCTATACTGCTTCCATGGCACTCCGGGGACTGTTGGCAAAAATTAAGCCTCACCTACCTCCTCCAGCTCCAAACCCAAAGCTAACATAATGAGGATGGTTTGTAGATCTCCCCAGCCCCCCTTCCCCCTTTTGGACCACTATTTCCCTTTGGCCAAGAACACATGACTTTGATATGAGTGCAGTGCTTGAGGTTTACAGATCCTACAGTGACTAGACAGCAAAGTTAACAGTGGGTACTGCATCAGATATCTCCCTTCAGACCCCTACAGGGAGCCTGTAAAAATAACCACTTTGTATGTTTGAGTTTTCAAAAAAAACCCAATAAAAACTATATATCTCCACATGTTGCTTCCCCTGCCTCTCTCCCTGATGTCTCAGGGGGCTGCAGCTTTGTTGTCAGTACAGTTTACAACAGCAGCACTGCTATGGCAGAGAAAGGAAAATCGGGCCTGTTATGCAGGGACAAGACAAGTCTCAATGATGCAAAGCGCTTTGTCTTTTTTTTCCCTAATTCTTTGCCCGTTTGTGGCTCCATTTAACCACACTGTGATACGTGCAGAGATCCCTGACCACAGACCAAGCGTTAACCAACCGTTTCAACACCCTGCTTTCCGCTATATAAACCTGCCAGGTTTGCATGAACATTAATTTCGACATACCCCTAGATTTCCCCAATCCCTGTACTGTAGGTTTCAGTACAAACTCTGGGGTGGATCATCAGCTGCTATTAATCAGAGTAGCTCCATTGATCTCAAAGAGGAAGACCTGCTGATTTGTTCCAAAAATGAATACAGCTGGATATTAATGTTCAGTCCAGGTTCGGTATCGGACTAATTTCTGAACGGTATGATGTGTCCCAATCTGGAAATGGGTTGCAATGGAACCATCTCTGATCAAAAGATTTTATAAGGTTCCCAGACTGGATCTTAATTCATTTTCTAGTCATTTGGGCAGTAGTGTAACCAAGTGGGGAATGACTAGTAGGCAGCAGCCCTGGGTGATACTTTTGAGGGCAAAGCAAAAATAGCTGCACTGCAGCTGGCCATGCCACTGCATCTACCAATGCAGCAGCTGGTGCTGCCCTGTGTGCTGCCATTGACTGGGGTGCATAGCTGCCTTCCTATGCCTCTGGATTTAGGTCCCATTTTGAGCCAACTAGCTCTGACATACAGACTGGGGTTGACCTATGGCCCCAAGCTCTTAACTTTCTCTTCATGAGACCTCAACATGCACTCGTCTCACCCATGCCAAATTACCAAGCGAAGTTTGGACAGCTTCTGGATGCCTTTGGCCCTAAAATTAGGAACAACTTTACTTTCTTCTAAAAGGGGGTTATACAAAACTATCACATGGTATAATTCAAGGAGCTCACAAGAAATCCAGTGTCCAGATGCCAGTGTCTATGAGGTTACTATCAAACCTTACTGTCATCTCCTAAAATTATGCTTTTTCAAAAAGGAAAAAAAATCAGTTTGATTCAAGTCTTCGCTCTCTCTCTTGCTCTCTCTCTGGTTTTCCTTTGTTGTGGACCTGAAAAATCAATTATTTACACAGACCTAATTAGCAGCAACTCATTCCAGAGCACTTCACAGCCTGGTGATTAAGGCACTCTCCTAGCCAATACCTGGCCTGGTGTAGCTTTTTGACTATTAGGTAAGAGAGAATAACCTGATCCTCTGTTGGGTGTGTTTTGTAAATCTAACTCTTCATTGCCTTCAGTTTTTTTTTACAGGTGCCCAAAATGACGCACTCCATAAATCTCAAGACCGTTTATTTCAACTGCCCAAAACAATTTTTGTGGGGTTTTTTTTTTCCATTTTGGCAAGACAAAATGAACAAACAAATCCAAATTCTCCCAGGTTAATCAGATAGATTTTTTTTTTACTGGTGTTGGGGGTTTTTCCGTGTCTGGCCACTGAAAAATCAATTATCTGCCCACTCTTGTTGCAGACCACAACCAGTGTCAACACATAAGCAGCTTCTGCCTCTTTCTGCATGTATAGCATCAGTGAGTATGACATGACAACACTCAAGAAAAGAACAAGAAGAGCATAAAACCATCTAAGTAGTCCGGCTCCAGCTCTTTCCCCGCCTGTGTCTCTCCTTGGCAAGAGTCTGCAACGCATGTTAAAGTAGGTTGCTAGGAAGTGACTGGGTTGTTACATTCTGCCACACTGGCTCATCATCACTTTTGACAGAAAGTGACCTTGGCAGGCATCAAATGTCTGGCGGCACTAAAAATATCAGCCATTGCTGTATGTTACACCGGTCAGAAAACCAAGCAAACATCCAGACGAGCATGAGATGCGCACCTGCTGAACAGACAAGGCTCTTAAAAAGCCCGTCCCTCCTTTAAAAAAGGGTGTATCCATATTTTTATTAAAAGAAATGCCATGCTTTTCAATGGAAGTCACCTTTTAGGAGTGAAAACTCTCTTGATAGATCAATGGCTGGGTAGTGCTAGAGAAATCGTGAAGGATATGGATGGTTTTTAAACAAAAAAGAAGTCTAAGACGACTGCATAAAACTGATCAGCACAGCATCAAATTCCTGGATTCTAGTGTTTATTCCATACTGACTTATTCTGCACTGTTCATCTTGCTTTTTATTTCCATACCTGGCTCACAGCCAGAATGAAAAACAGAGAGATGAATAGAAAAACGTAGCGCTTTTCAATTAAACAAGAAGCACTTTGCCATTGTGAGTGAGTTTATTTAGACATTAAATCAAAATCAAATGCTTGCACAATCAGTGCTACTTACAGTCTGGTAATTAATGATGGCTTTCCCCAGCAAAAAATCTTCTCTGTCCTGTCAGCACCACTGTACATCTTTGATTGAAAGCTTTTTAAGTGGTTTCAGAAGCTGGATCTGTAAAGAAAAATAACACATTGTGGTAATTCTCTCCCCGAGAAATAAATAATAAAGGCTTGTAACATTTAAGTGCTGGATGTCAGGTAATCAACAATTTCAGCAAGGCTGCCGGATGGTGAGCTGAGAAATGTGGAATGAAGAGCTTTATTCTCAGTTATGCCAAGACATTTTTACATTCTTCTGGCAGTATAAACAAGTCTCTGAGTGGATATGAATTACATTTATCCCTATTCTAAGTCTGCTTTACATTGTGGAAATGGTATTAAAGGGTCTTACTGTTCATAAGATTCCCTGATAAAAGCCGAAACCTACTCCAACTTTGAAAAGGAGTGAGAAATGTTTTTTAAGGAGAAGACATGCCCTTGTTAAAGTCATGTCTGCTAAGCAGTATGTCTACATTTGACATGTGGGTAGTATGATGCCATGCTGCTGGGGGAGGGACAGGTTTGTTATCAGCAGGAAATATGCTTGGGAACCTATGCATTTTAAGGTATGAACTTCTCACACCTGAGCTGGAGCAGTCAGCATCAGCCACAGCTGCAATAGGTTCAACTACCACCATACCCTGAAGGTAAAGGGTTTCACTCCATCTGACACCCTAATAGCTAAACCAGTTTATGCCTCTCACAACTGGAAAACATGAAAGCTGACTAGAAAGAGAAGATAATGGACTTTGGCCCTGTTTTGCTTCTTTACTTGTAATGCAGGCTGGGCAATGTAATGCCGTTGCCAATTATGGCCTGATCCAAAAGCTCATTGAAGTTCATAGATTCATAGTTGAAAGAATATCTCTCACTGATTTCAGTGGGTTTTGGATCAGGCCATTAGTGTGCTTAACGTTGTCACTTAGACATTTGACAAAAGATACTTCTGATCGAGGACCACAAAGCAACCAGCAGATAATAACAACAACCTATTACTATCACTTGGAATATATTTAAATAGAGAGCAATGCAGAGAAAGCTGGCCAGGAAGGTTGTCAAGACAGTTTTCTGTCAAAAAAAAAGTCATTTCAACAAAATTACTTTTTTTCTTGAAATTGCATCAGTGTTGATTACATTTCCTATGCGGACATTTTTTTTTTTTCCAAAATGAAAAAAAAAAAGCATTTTGTTTTAAGAAAGTCTTGACTTCCTATAATCTGAGGCTGTCACTTAAGCCCCATGGGCCATGTGTGGCCTGTGTGCTGCCAGTTGGACAGCCCTGCGTAAGATAAGGGGTTGCGTATTCCTATTATTTGTATTTTGTATCAGGTCAACGTGTCTGAGAAAAATGATCCCACATTAACACAAGGATATTGAAAGCCACTCCTCCTCTACTAAGTACTCCAAGGGTGGCATTCTATTATTTCCTGGTCATCTGAGTAGTCATCTTTGGATGTCTACAGGCCATTTATGGTATTTAAGCCTTCAGGTGTATTCTATCCTTGGACATGTATTCTTGCACACAGACAACTACATACATGCCCACAAACTGTGGACTAGCAGCCAGAAACCATGAATTAGTGAAACAAACTTTCTATAGGTTTCCTTAAAGGGCTGCATGGCTAGAGCCTGATGCAGAAGTCCTGAGTCCTCTCACTCAGAACAGGTTGCACCCTCAGTCTCTCTGACACTTTAACACACCACAATAACCACCAGATCAGCCATTATTCAGGCCCTTCCTTATTGTTCCTTTTGAAGTTTCCCCCCTGGCCAGCCATGAGAGGGACATCTGTAGGAGACAGGTGGGAATAAGGGAACACAATAAGGCAAAGGGTGGGCTCAGTGGGGTGAATGCTGGTGTGATAGGATGGAGGTCCTGGGTTTTAGCTGAGGGCTTTGATCCTAGAGACAGGTGTTTCTGTCCTGCCCTCCATCCCACCCAGCCCCAAAAAAACAAAACAAAAAACTATAATAGTTTTCAAAAGGTGATTAAGTAATCATCTGTGGTGGGGTGATTAGACTGCTGTGCTGGAAACCAAGAGGCCCTGGTTCAAAACCCCAGGACCTACAGCATCCTAGGGAAGTGTCCTAGTTACTGACCTACGGAAGCAAAAAAGCAAGGATACCTTTTCTGTTCATGAGTCTAAGTCCAGTAGTCATAAGTTCTGGACAACTTAATTTTTTAAGATGTCTAAATCTACTAGACATTTACAAGTTACTACAGTGCATGCTTTGTTGATGCAGCTCCATGGTTGCATTGAATCATTCACATGCACAGGGCTATACATCCCCGAAGAAAATGCCCCTGGACATGTAACTACCAAAAATGGCCACGTAGACAACCGGAAAGAAGAGGATGCCTCCCTAATGGTTGTCTTCTCTGTTTCTTCAAACTGTCCAAGTGTTTTGTCATAGGAAAAACAGCAGATGAATATGATCTGGTAAGGAAAATATGGTGTTACGGTATATATCACTGCTACGGTATAGAATATATCAAATGGTATATTCTGTCATAACATGACATGTCATATGAATGGTAACTTTAAGTCAACTCTGTGCTCCCCACATTCTAGGACCATGTGGTGGCCTTTCAGGAGTAAGAATAAGCAGCTTCAAGGTTTTTCTAACATACTTTGCTTCCCAGGAGCCCCCAGTGCTACACACGTTTTATGATAATCAATGCCTGTTTAGAAACCAAGCAACTTGGAGATGTACTTAGAGAGAGCCCTGTTAAACTTCAGGTTCAAGTATGACCACCATGGATAAAAACTTGGAGTTCATAGCTGTCTATCTCTTGCAGACTCTACTGATTGTGTGCTAATGCTCATTTTTCAGAGGATTCTAACCTGGCTGAATTCAGGTGGACTTTTGCTGGGAAAGTAAGGATATAAGCAGGGCACAAAAAACTGTCCCCCTCTCAAATTTCATCTCCCTATTCCATAATGTGGGATGTTAGAGCTTCTAGAAAATAATTTTTAAGTTGCAAAAAGTTTTGAATCATTTTGACAACAACAAGAACAACAATCATCATCATCATCATCATCATCAGTATAATAATAAACAGCCTAAGGCAGATGCCCAGACACAAAATGGCATCCCAAATGATGAAAGGCTGGCAACAATGTATGCAGCTGGGTATTAGCAGAGAGCCTTAATAAAAAGTAGTGGTACCAGCCCTGCCCATATCGTTAGGAATGGCTTCTCGGCAGCACCATACCTGCTGGAACCTACCTTCTGTTCAGTAAGTTGCAAGCCTTACTTATACAGTTTTAATTGGCTTCTATTGCCCCCAAAAAAGGCCTTTTCTTTTTGCCATCGTAACAACTGCTGCACTGAGAAACACCTGCAAACTATTCCAATCGCCTTCTCTCCTGCTCTACTTTGCGGTGCTGTTTGCAGAAGAACTGAAGAGCTAAGTCCTGCTCGGTGCTGAGGACCAGCGAAGCGTGCCCTCCCTTCTCCCATGATCATTCACTACAGCAGCCGCTCGATGCTGAGGACGAACGAAGCGTGCCTTCCCTTCTCCCATGATCATTCACTACAGCAGCCATGAAGATGGCATCACTCAGCCTTCCATCCTCCGATCTGTCGGCTGGAAGGATTCTTCACTTCTCCCATCAGCATGCTCAGCAGAGTAGACAGCTGCCAAGTGCAATAATTAGGCCTCACCTCATTCAGCCTAGCACTGCCAGCTGCTGGTGCAATTAAGCCACATTATTACTTTCTAATTTGAGAAACATTTTCTTCCCCCACCCTTCCTGCACTCTCCCTGCCACTCCATGTAATCTGCACCCATGCAGCCTCAGCACTTTCCAACACACGTGGGAAATAATGCACAGCAACCGTTCTCAGGCTTGCAGCCCAATCTGTCCTTCCTGTTGGGCTAAAAGTGAAAAGCTTTAAGCAAACTTCAAGGTACCTGCCTCAAGCCATGCCACAGGGGGCATGGGGCTGCGACGGCTAAGTGGAAATTTTCTGAGCAGGAAAAATACAAACAGAAGGTAAAAAAGGAGCTTGAGAGATGGAGCTTAGAAAGAAGAGAGATGCATCCATCCCAGCAAGTACAGAGGGAAGGTTTAGTCAGGACTGAGTACACCCATTACCTGGCTGCCCATGTCTCCCTGTGGACTCTGTATCCCTGACAAGCACATTAGTAGCCTTCCCACAGCCTCTAGGTAGGGTAGAGTCAAAGCCCACAGAAGCCACTGGAATGCCACGCACTGATATCATTGCACTTTGGATGAGGCCTGTGTGGAACAGGAAACTCCTGTATTGTGCCAGGCTCCTACACACCAGCCTATGCTCCCACACACTAGCCCATAGTCTAGTTCCTCCACCGAGAGCAGGCCACAGAGGAGATATAATACAGAAGTGCATTGATCTGTTGTTACCAGAAAAGGTCTCACTCAATGCATAGGGCCAAAACAAGCCGATGTGCAACTTAAATGTTGCTTAAATTCTAAGCTGAAGTGGTAGCCAAAGGGTGAATTTAACTTGCTTTGAATTATATGCTGAAGCTCACAAGTAGGGTGACAACAGCTTGTTTTGATGGAACAACTTGTTCTGGAACAGGACCATTAGCATGCACCCTACTGAGCCCTAAACTGGTTTAAGAATGTCATGCTTTTCAGTCAATATTGACTTGTCCTGGATGACCTAGAGAGGACTCCTGGAGGCGACTAACAGGGAAGACTCTCATGTAGAGAGTCAACAGATCAGGTCAACAGATTGCATCATATCATAAATTTGCCTTGTTCCTTTTTTTCAAACAGGTAGGAACCTAATGAACTCAAGGGATTAAACTCTTGCATCACTTCTGAATTTGTCTCTACATCTTTTTGTAAACTCCTTCCTATTAAGCAACACAAATACCAATAGCAGTATGGCCTGCTCAGTCCATGTATCTGCATCCGAGTAGCACTTGGCATTTTCCCACAGGATGTGTGGTGATGGCCATCTTACACCCATTTATGGGCTCAGTACAGTTTAATGCAGACAGGCAACTAGTGGGATTTTCAAATATGCCTAAGCAGGTTAGATGCTTGTATGTGGGTTTAATTTTTGAATTGATTACATACCACTTCTGTGACTGTGGGAAGCTGCTTAGGTTTGATTCACAGAAAGGTAGAGAGGTCATGAGTATGTCTATAGCATGGCAGTCTCAGGTCCCAGGAGGGAAACTGAAAGACACCCAAGCCACCAATCCTAGAAATAATGTATTCCTCTAGAGCCTTTTCTGAGGCACCATGGAGTCGAAGGCACAAGGAGCCACCTCAAGGATGCAGCCCTGTATAGGCTTGGAACCTATAGGAGTGTGTAAGTAGAGGGTGCTCGGGGGTTCTGTACCAGGACACGCTGCTGCCGCAGTGTAGACATACCCACTGACTTCAGATCAACCTGTGTGCAGTTAGGGCTTTTGCAAACCAGACCCACTCTCTCTTTCTTCCTCATCACTAAAGCTGGGATAATATTATTTCCCTTGGTTATCTTAAATGTCAGCTTCTCAACTCTTTTCTCTTTCCGTGTGTGTGTGTGTTTGAAGAGCCTAGTATGAGGGGGACCTCCAGGTGCAGCTGTAGTAGAAATAATTATAATAAATAATAATGTCACAAGTGAAAACATTTGGAAGCAAACTTAGAACTAGGAAGTAGCGTTAGATTAGCTTGCACAAAAAAGACCCACTCATTGCACTGACTAGATTCATTTGTTTGTGTTGTTTTGTTTTCTTGTTCTCATTTTGATCCAATTAAGGTTATTAGACATAATTAAAAGGGCCATTTGGCTGATCTGAACTGGCTCAGGGCACATGTGACTGATATTTCCCTGGAGCAGGTAAGAGACCTACTAGCAGCAGCACTAAAGGACCGTGCTTGTTGAAGCTGAAGACCAGGGCAATAGTCTCCGCTCATCACCTAAGTATGTAATTTATATAGTAATTGTGTCTCTTGTCTGGAACACATGGATTTTTTACAGTGAGTTGCCCAGTGCAATTGAGAGATTGTAGTCCCAGGTCTGGCTCTGTCATCTGAGGGGATCCAATCACACTAATTAACGATATTTGTAGATTTCAGTCTGGCTGGCAATAGGATTTTACACACTGCATCTTCCACCAAATGATTTCTATTACTTTAGGCAGATAAAAACTGACGTGGGTTCAGAGTAACTAAGAAAATCAATAAGCAATAAAACTTGACATGAAAACAAATAAATTATCCCAATCAGAAGAAACACTGAGAAACCGTCAGGCTAGTTAGACAAATAAAGTCAAATGTCACTCCAAAAGATGAGCAGTTGTTAAGGCAGACACACAGGGCTCCATTTCAAAATATTTTCTCAGTTTCTTTCTCCCTCTAGATTTTGCCTTGTTTCCATCTGCCACACTCAATCTGAAGCAAACACTAGAGGATAGACAGCCTATAAAATACTCAATCTTCCTAGAAAGTGTTTTCTTTAACATTATTCTTTTCTAGTGAAGATAGTGCTGGCTAAAAATGTCCCATCAGCAGCCCTGGAGACTGAAGTCCTCTCTGCAGAAATGAACCAAACAATGAACCAGCCACTAGACTGACTCCTTAAATGCTAGACCTGGGCTCCTTCTGCACTTGGAAGAGAAATCCATTCTCCATGACCGTTATTCAGGGTGTTATTCACTCTATGCAGCAGGGTGGAACAAGCCTATGAACAACTTAAATCTTATTTAAACTCTGGGTTAAGGGGATGCCCAAGAGGGGAATTTTATGTGCCTGGGATTATCCGCTGAAGCTGAAACCTAAAGTAACAACAGTTTGTTCTGATGTAGACATCTCTGTTCCAACAGCTGAACTAGGACCATTAGTATAAACCCTACTGAGCACAAAATCTGTATAAGATTGTAATGTTTTATAGTCAATACAGACTTGGCCTGGGTGCAGATTACTGACCTAGAGAGGACTCCGGGAGAACCAGCCTTCTGGCTGGCTGTTAGGAGAGGACTTAATTGGGAATACTCTCCTGTAGAAAAGCAGCTTCAACAGATTTTCAGCGGCTTTAACATCTTGTTTGTCTATTTCACATTGCAAATTTGCCTTGTTCCTTATCGCATTTTTAGCCATATTGAGACCTGCACACACATGTGAGCCTACTAAACTCAAGAGAATCACATCCTCTTACATCAGTTCTGAATTTGCCTCCATATCTTTAAGTAAACTGCAGTCCACAACTCTCCCGAGATCCTGATGGTAAAGAGCAGAAACAGTCAAGACACTAACATGGAAGCTGAATTGTGTAAATAATTCATTTTTGGTACAATGGTTGAAATGAAAAACTGAAAAAAAAATTGGGGTGATCTATTTACATGCGCACACACACACACACACACACACACACATACACGTGTGTTAGTGTTTGTGTATAGATAGATAGAGAGATCAAGCCAAAATGTATGTATGAATGTGGAATTATGGAATATATATCTCTCTACTGTATCTATATAGATATAGGGATGTAAAAACCAATTTAAAAAATACCTTTTAACCTATTGTAATTAAAATGGTTAAACAATCATTATGGCAACCCCAGGGCAGGTTGGAAGGAGGAGGAGGGCAGAGGGAGAAGAGGACTAGTACCTAATAAAGGGGTGGGTAAAATAGGGCCTGCAGGCTGGATCTGGCCCACCAAGGGATTTTGTTGAATCTGCAGTGGGTCCCTTGGATCCACCTGTCCTAGGTGCAGGGGCAGCCCGAGCCATGGTGCATGCAACCAGTCCCACCAGCCCCAGGCACACAGAAGGGCTGAGGTGGCCCAGCAGCTGGACTCACTTCCCAGCAGCCCCAGTGGCAGTGGTGGTGGTGGCAGCACCTTCTGGTGCAGCTGCCCAGGCACTCTGGGCTGTTTGACCTGCACCCCTGTGCTGTCAGCACCCTAAGATCCCAAACCCAGTCCCATTTGCCTATCCCACTCCCAGATGCAACTCCTCACCCAACCACAGCCCCATCCCATCCACCTGGCCATGTGCCCTGCCCATGCGTGTCCCAGGCTGTCTCCGTAGAGACCCCATGATCTTGGGGCAATGACAACAAGGGGCTAAAGCCCAGGACAGAGCCATGATCTGCTCCTCACATGCCCCTGCCCATGGAACCAGCACCTGTTGCAGGGGCGTGTGGGGAGTGGACTGCAGTTCTGTCCTGGGCCCCAGCCCTGTGCTGTCACACTCTTGTGATCTCAGCCCCAGCCTTGCCCACCCATCCCATTCTTGGATGCCGTTCCCTGCCCATCCACGGCCCCTATCCAGCTGCCTGGCTTAGCACAGAGCAGAGCCACTTAAGGAGTTTTGGTGAGCTGTGGCAGGGGAGCAGTGCTGACAGCTCGTGACAGCTCACCAGAACTCCCAAAGTGGCCCTCAGGGTCAAATAATTGCCCGCCCCGACCTAATAGCTAAACTTTGCAAACCCCAGTGCAGCCACTTGCATCCCCACTGTCTGTCTCAAGCTTCCTAGGCTCAGTAGCAGGTGGCAGGGGCCTGCCTTGAGGTCAGGCTGCTCATGGCAAGTGACAGAGAGGCTGCAAATGGCTGCACCAGGGTCCACAGAGCCTAGGTATAGGTATTAATCCTCCCTCCCCTTCCATCCTCCTTGTTTCTTTCTTTCTTTCTCCCTCCCTCCCTCCTGCCTGCCCTGCCATCTTCCGGTCCCTGCTGGGGCACCACGTGGCTTCCCCTCTTCCCCTTTCCTGCTGGGCTGCACCTCATCCTGTGCTAAACGATAACCGATAAAGTATAGCCAGTTATCACTGAGCTTTTTGGTTAAATACTTAACCATTTAACTGTTCACATGCCTAATAAATATATATATATATATATGCATGCAAATGAAGCCATATATATATCCAAGTCAAATGAAATGTTTTGGTTCATCTAGAAAATGTTTCAATGGGGCAATTGGATGACTTCAGAACTTTTTTTTTTTTCATTGAAAATTCATCAAAGCTAACATTTTCCTATGGATGCCTTTGATTTCAGCTAATTAGCATTTTACAATGGAAAATACATTTCGCCAAAAAATTCCTGACCAGCTCCAAGTACTGCTGATACCTGGAGAAGCTGTTTAAAAAACTTGCACATACTCTCAGTCTTACCCTCCCACACACACAGCTTGAGAAATAAATCCTTTGGAAATGGAAATCAGGCTTGAAGTAAACAGATTAGTAATGGTTATTTGGTAACACTTTATTAATTAAACGTCCTAAATACATTTAAACCTAGGCATTTAATTTAGATTTATAAGGATAATTTAGATTTATAAGAATCGTTATTATACATTAAATACAGTAAATGCCAATTGATTTTTATAGACAATATTTACTGAGGTGTAACAACACTGTGAAAAATGTAATTATCTTCATACTTAGTTAAAAACACAATATCAGGGTTTCAGAAGCAGGGCCAAGTGCAACCTTCGTATAAGTGACTGCAAAGAATGGAGGGTTTTTTTTTCTAACCTAAAGCCATCTTCAGATGCTGACATGTTAAAAGGCCCTCTTTTACCAGAGCCTCACACCTTCTATAACCGTTTATACTAATGAAAAATTGACAATTTAACATTCATATGAAGTGGCATAAATAACAACCCACGGTGCAGCACAAAAGGTGATCTTTTAATCTTGTGTGTCCTTCTTGGCATGTCTGCACTGCAGTCATGGAATGGTCTTGAGTATGCCCAACACACCTCTGTTAGCTTGCACCTCCACAAAATATAAAATAAGACCTAAGATACTCTATAAACAAGAGCAGATACTCCAGTTAAACCCAGATCTTTGCATGTTCTCCGTCACTTAGGTGTGAAATCCATGCCAAAGTTCCTGTTTGCTTCAGTGGGGCCAGGATTTCACCCTTATTCTTCTTCTTGGAGTGGTTGTAAGTGTCAATCCTCTTTTACTAGTCACCAGGTAGCAGTGCTTCCAGGGAGAAAAGATTGTGCCGTCTTACAAAGATGCTAGAGTACAAACTGGAGGCATAAGGCACTAACATGAGATTGCTGGGAAGCTTTTCACAAAAAAAAAATTGCTGGAAAATGTCAGTTCATTGATATGTTTATGGGGAAGGTTGGGTTTCAACAAATCTCCTGTTTAAAAAAAAAAATTAAGAGGTTTGAAATGATTAAAAAACTACGGTTATGTGAAGCTTTGGTCACTGATTTGATTCGGCGGAGATTTGCCCAATTCAGTGGCCGAATCTCTGAATCCAAACTGAATCAGAGGACCCTTTAATGTCTCCAAATTGAATCGCAACCCTCTGAATCAATTCGAAGAGATTCAGAAACATTTCAAGATTCAGACATAGACACAGCTTTAAGTACTTAAGTACTTCTGGTCCACTTTTGGGTTTGCTATCAAGCTTGTGGGGGGGGGGGGGGGGGGGGGCCCCCTGGGGGGGGGGGGGGGGCCACCCCCCCCCCCGGCCCCCAGCCAATCTCACTGACTGAGGGGATTCCCTATATAGAAAAAACATTTAAAGCTGTGTCTATAGCCAAATCTCTGATTCTCTGAATCGGCATCGAATCTTCAGATTTGGATTCGGCCAAATCAAATCGGGGACTATGAACCGAATCAACAAATCAAATCACTGTCCCTGATTCAGGCCAAATCCAGATCAAACAGGGCCCATTTCACACATGTCTACAAAACATCCAATTTCCACCATTTTCAAAAAACAAGAGCTTTGATCCTCTGCTCAGAAAGATTGTTTTGTTTAGGAATTGTATTTAATTCATACCAAAAAGGAAAAAAGAAAAGGTCAAAATTGAATCAAAATGTTTTGATTTACCATATTTAAATAAAAGGTTTCTATTGATCTGATCTGTTTTTATTATTCTACCTGGTTTCTGAAATTACCCTATTTTCTCACACACGGCATGCTCCTGGATATGACAGGCATCATGTTTTTGGAATGCAGAATACAAAAACTAAGATTTTTATACTCATGGCTTATTGTGTGCCACAGGGTAAGTCCTCCAGGAAACAGTGTCCAGGAAGTGTGACATCCCACGAAACAATCTGGGTGAGGCAGCAGGAACTTCCTGAAATGGCAGGACATCAAAAGCGCTAGACCCCACACCCTTGCAAGAGCAATAGCAAGGCTGTTACTTCTGTAATGCAAATATGCCTTTTTTGCCATAAGCAGTTCTTTATAGAAATTCCTGTAAATAATAAAGTGTTGTTTCCACACCACAAGTCTCATCAAGATACTACAGAGTGCAAACAGCAGCTCACTTGCCCTGATCCAGCTCAGTTGCTCCTTCAGGCACAAGCTACAGTGCTCAGTCAATCAAGTAGCATTACCCAGACTTTTGATACCTGGGGCATACTTTTTTCTGGATTCAAGTTGGCGGCACACTTGCTTCTTATATCCGAAAAGGTACATAATATATACTTTCAAAACATATAATATATTTCATTCCCCTGCCAGAGGAAATATGCCAGTGCTGAGTTGAAAAAAATGACACCAAATAATGTTTTCTTTAAGCAAAAGACTTAAGGGAGTGGGGGAGAACTTCACCTTGCTGTGCTCTACTCTTTCCACTTTCTGCCCACTCCTGACTCTTGCTCTGTTACTCATAGGGCAAGGGCAGCTCTCGCTGCTGAGGTAGTTCCTGAAGGGTCTCACTTATTGGTGACCACTGCCACGGCCCCTCCTGCTGGCCCTGGGATCATGGGAAGAGTGCCAAGTCAGGCTGCAAAGTTCAGCTCCATCCATGGGTCCCCCTGTCTGCCTGCTTGCAAAAGAGTATCTCCTTACTTCTATCCCAGCAAAAAAAAAAAAAAAAATCAGTTTCCCCACTGAAGATATGGACCCCAATTTGGGGGAGGGGGGAGGCTGCTTCTGGGGGGAAAGGGACAGATAGCATGCAAGTAAATATGATCATTGAGATTTAGATTTTTTTTTGTCTCTCTTTGACACAGGAATATTTTTTTTTTAATCTGGAAAATTCTTGCCAGACAATAAAACCATCTTTTTTGACTCTTGCAATCTGTTAAGGGTACAACCTTTGTGACTGTGGCCCATCTCATAGGACAGAAGCTAGGAAAAGAAGATTAATTTCCTGCCTCTGCACATCACACCTTTCTTACACTACTTTCAGCTTTGTGCTTTCCTTACAGCAGCTCTCCTCTCCTCAACTGTGGAGGATTTGGCTGCAATCTTAAAGCCAAATCAGACAATGCACTGGAAAATGCATATTATGTTGAAATCCTGGAGGCAAGAGAAAGAGAAGCTCTAACCAGCTGTTCCCATCTGTGGTTTCTAGGAACATAGTGCCTGCCTAGAGCTGTGGAAATAGAGTACCACCACCTTGCACTTACATTTTGCAGGAATTTGTACAAACATTTGAACATGTGATTCATTTTCAGTTCAAGTGGGTTCATGTTCCATAAGCTTCACTTTGAGGTTTGACTTTAAATGAACCCAAACCTCGAATGGAAAGTCAGAAGAGGCAACAGAATCTCACTTGCTTTCATGTCAGGTTCATAAATAAGGCCTGAGTCATACAAAGAAGTTCATGAACTCTTGGGAAATTTTAAAGGAACCTGAATTGAATCCCCAGGTGAATTATAGAGAGTGTCAGATTTTGTGGCAAGTATTTACAATAGGAGATTCAGTTTATAATATTAATATACTTCTTAAGAGAAAATAATCTAAAGCATAGATATTGAATGGGAAGAATAAAAAGGGGACACTCTAATGCTGAAAGCTAAACTGGGGTGACTATGGAAGGTGAACTCCTCTATTTCCCTGGCTCTAGCCGCTCAGTTGTACTTCCCCCATGATGCTATACATCTTGACTATCACAGGTAGTGAGGACCGGCACCTCCTGTCAAAACTACAGTCTGCTCAGCATCCAGTCCATTCTGTATATTTTGAATGCTATTTATTTAGATACAATATTGCACATTTTCCAGATGAAAAGTGATCCATTGCTCTCTGGGGTAATTGCTCAGTGATCATAACCGATAATAGTTCATTTCTAAGATGATGTGTTGGGAAAGGAATGAGCATACAACAATGAACAGACTTTGAGTTGAAAGATGCTATACTTTGGGAAACAGGCTAGCAAATCAGATGATTCTGTTGGAATCAGTAGTCAAAGCAATTAACTTGGCGCAAGATAACTTTAGTTATTCGAGAGACAGAATGTGTGTGTATATATTTATGGTGTGTATACAAGCAAGGCTCTATGGGTAAATCTGTTATCTTTTAGTAGACCTACTAAAATAGTTGGAAAATTTCTTCTTTGCAAGCTTTTGGATACACACACCCTTCTTCAGGCTGAGGAAGTCTGCAGTTGTTCTGTGCTCTTCCTGGACAGGATAGAATAGCGTGGAAGCCCGAGGCCAGTATGCAAGAATGCCAGTCATGTTCCTTGGTATTAGTGTTAACTTTGGGGTTTGGAGCAGTCCCACCCTTAGTCTAGAAACCTTCTCTGACATTCCCCCACCTGCACAGCTGTGACTTCCCACTAGACGCCTGGTGAGCATGGGCAGGACTAGGAGCTGTAGCTGTGAGTTGCCACTAGAGTGCTGGTGAGCCAGGATAGGCTTCTAGCCGTAGTCTACAGGTGGGGGTGTGAGAGATCCTGGGACACTGGAGGACTTCAATTTGGGGGCACATCTGTGGGGAGTGGCCACACCTTAACGGAACAGGACCTGGGTAGTGCAGATTAGAGAGAATCCTTCCCGGGAATGGCATAACTTTGAGCCGCATAACGAGTGCTTAACACCAATTTAAGGTGTTAATGTGCAGACAACCCAGGGGTTAAGAGATCCAGGAGCTGCTCAAAATTACCGTGTAACAAGGTCTTAATACTGAAATCCTCACCCTGATTCAGGTGAATGTCACCATGGACTTGAGTGGGAGTTTGCTGGAATCGGGAATGCAAGAACTGATCTGGCAGTAACACCTACGGATTCTGGCCCTTCTGTGATCCAGCCAATCAGTTCTGAAAGTGGGAGGCCAACTCCCACTGGAGTTCTGTATTTGACAACAGTAGTTCAGACCCCAAAGTCCTAACCATATTTTCCTGACAGAGGTGTGTAACTAGGCACTTCTGTACCCTGGGCTGTCAGCTGTTGCAGCCAGGGTGCTGGCAGCAGGGGTGGTGGTGACTGGGCATGTGATGCTCTGGGCACTGTAATTAAAGTAGTTCTTGGAGCCACTCTAATTAAAGCGCCCCACTGCTAGACAGGGGTGGCACCAGCCTCTTGCCAGTGGCAGACTGAAGTGGGGTAGACAGAAAATTGGGGGGGCTGCACTATACAAAGGTTGGACGTGGACCCCGCAGGCTGGGCCGGGCCAGGAGCGCCACACCTCTGTGGACAGAAGTGGAGCAGACTCAGTTGCATAGGGCAGGTGGTGGCTGCTTTGGGGGAGTTGGGCCGCTTGGACAGGGTGGCACTTCAAGGGGTGGATAGGTGGGGCTAAGGTGAATTTTGGGGTGGCTATAGTCCCCAAGCCTCCCCTAGCACTGCCCTGCGGAGCACATATATAAATGCTCTGTGTGCTTCAACTGGAAGCTTTGCAGGTATGAGAAATGAGTAAAATCCCCAACTCCAAGCATTCCTTTCAACTGCTTTGAAAGAGGAGGGAAAGCTTCTCCTTTGGAGCACACATCGGGTCTTAACAATGTCACTGTTACACTGGGGGAGCTCCTCGAGCAATACAAGTAAGCAAAACCACCTAATGGTCCTGAATGAACCAAGTTTAATACTGGAGGGGTTTTGCTATGTTTACACTGATACAAAAATCACACAGGTGTAAGAGTTTCATCACAATAATTTATATCAGAATCCTCTGATATTGATAATAGGGCTGCGCGAAGCTTCAGCTGGTGATTCAATTTGGAGGAGATTTGGCCTGATTCAGTGGCCAAATCTCTGAAGCTGAATCAAATCAGGGGACCAATTGAAAGGTTCAAATTTGATGATTTGGGCAGTCCCCAGTGGCTACAGCAGGGAGCTTCAGCCAGATTCAGCTGGTAAATACTAGGGGTGGGCCAGGGAGGGCTGGGAGACAGGGGAGGGGACCAGCAGGAGCAGTGAGTCTGGGGTTTTGGGGGTTTGTGTTTTTTTCTGAAAGGGCCAGAGCTGGCCCAGGCGGGGCACCTGTGGGGGGGCTGGGGGAGGAAGGGAGGGCTGGGGGGCTTGTGCAGAGCCCCCCCCATGCAGCATGGGGCAGTGGGGGGCAGTGGAGATCACCCCCCGCCTGGCAGCACCCACTGAGTCAGGGCTTTTTTTGTCCAAAGAGCTGGGGCAGGTAGGGCAGCCATTGCCGGGCTGGGGGGGATGGGTCTGGATGATTCAGACATTCGGAGGGTCAGCAGCAGCCAAATCTCCAAATCGGATTCAGATGAATCGAATCGGGACAGTGATTCAAATCACCGAATTGAATCACTGTCCCCCAAATCATCTGAATCCGAAGCAAATACTAGCCGTTTCACACAGGCCTAATTGATACACTAGTTAACATTTGTCTATAACCTGAGTGTTGATGCAGCAACTATGAACTCCAGCAAGCTTGTAATTATTTCAAGCAAGCCTGGACTGGACTTCCTCCTGCTCTCTCCCTCCCCCCGACCCTTATGTGTAAATGGGACTTTGGTTCCTGGGTATTCTTTTCCACGGAGATAGCTTTCTCCTTCTTCTCATTAATTAGAATCGTAAGGCAGCACCATAGAAGAAACACAGATCTGTGTACATGCGCGCAGACATGCATATTTCCAAGAAACAACAAAAAATCTGCTGTGTGAATGTTCTAAAGAGTTCACTGCACCGGGAACATGTTCCAAATGTCAAACGGATTATACTCCACTGCCCTTATTGTTTCATATAATTCCCATCTAATGTCACCCCTGGCAACAATAATGCAAGACTCAATATTCACTTTGATGGAGCCTCACTGCATATTGTTCTGCAATGAAGAAATGGCCGGGGGGAATAGGCTGTTGTGCCCTATGTAAGGGTGACACAAAGAGGCTCAGATTAAATCCATCACAAAGATTTAGTTTGCAATCTCAGGTTTTCCAATGTCTGCACTGCTAATGCTTGGTATGCTAGCGTTTAGGTTTTAATCACGAAGTTTGCCTCCATTGCAATATAATTAGAGATCCCTGAGCTTTAAGCAAACAGATCGGAGGAGAGCAGCAAAGGCTAACGTACTAAGTAACACGATGAGGGACAAATCATTTTATTTTTTCCAAGCTGAACAGAGCTGTCACATCACAATATCAAGCTGAAGTGAGCAGATTATGCAGGAAGAGGAGGATGAAATGAACAGAAGAGCGGAAAGAGCAAAGTGATAGAGGGGGCGTTTCCTCGGGACTTTGACCCAAAAGTTTTCACAAAATTGATTAACTCAAATCAGCAGCCAAATCTGGAAGTTCTTACTCAATTGCTACTTAGTCCTTACTCCAGCCATGTTTCCTTAGGACAGCTTCTACCCAGGGTTCCTGTGATTTTGGACTGGAGCAGGATCTGAGCTCTGCAGTCCTGAGACATCTCCAAACTTCACTTGGTAGAATGAGGGATGGGGAGGTGTTAATTTAGACTAAAGTAAAGAGAATCAAGGAAGATCTTAGTTCTCCTTTCTGTACTGAAAACAAAGAAAAAACAAAACCTTTTTCTGACTTTGGTTAGCAATGCTTCCCCGCAACTTATCCCATTCTTTAATGTGGATCAATGAAGCAGTCCTACAGCTCCTCCATCTCTTT
>NW_005842009.1:1240219-1246776 GCF_000455745.1 Alligator sinensis
CCTCTTTTTTCCATCTGCCCTAACTGCAGCGTCCAGATAGTGCTTTCCATCCCGTTATACCTTTGCGCTCATTCCTTTCATGGACTGTCCTATCACTTAGTTTCTCCCTTGTTTAAAACAGAAAGACCTACAGACTTCTCCACTTTCAGATCACCTGCCAGTAGCTCCAAAAGGCTGCTCTGGCAACTGGGAATTGCCAGGTCTTAGAGACCCCCTGACCATTCTCCCATTTCTGGACACACACACACTGTATTGGCACAGGATAATAATCTTTAACACTTTAATAATGCTTTCAGTACTAAGGTATTTCAAGACTACCTTCACAGGGCTGGGAATTGGATTATTCAGTGGTAATTTGCCTGAGGGAACCAGGACTACATGCTTGCATAAAGTTGGTGCACATAGAGGGGCTGCTGTCAGCCGACTTCTTTTTATTGCAATAATGGATGTCATTAGCAAAGAAGGTAGAAGACCTGGATTGTTAAATATAATGATTGCAAATGAACTTGTGGTATAAGGAGAGCCTTTAGAAGCAAAAGAATGCCTTACAGAATGCCATGTGCTAGAGAATAAAAGTCATAAAATAAATACTGCAAAGGCAGAATTCACGGTCTATAGAAATAGTCAGAGACGTAATAGATGAATATAGGCAGAACGTTACAGAGACTCATTGTGATAAGTGACTAGCCCCCATCATGAATAAAGCAATGCTACTAGAGAAGGAAAAAGAAAAGCATGACAGAGACTTATTGGGGCTGATGCAAAACAGAAAGTTGCCATCCACTTTGAAGCACTGGACTAGCAGGATGGTGATAAGACCTACACTACACCTAGACCTAGAATACTAGGGGTTAACAAAAGAAGATGAAACATTTAGCATGCTAAGATGCTTCACGGTTGGACAAGATACAATAGGAAAAAGGATGGGGAAGTAAGAACAATTTCACAAGTAACAGCTATTGGCAGAGATTCATGAAGAACATGTTTACAATGGAATAGACACATGGGGGGCAGAGACAGAGGAAGGTTGTATTTCTAAGAAATTGTTGAATATGGGAGTATCAGTTGATACAGCTCCAAGAGAAGATACACTGATCAAAAAAGGCTCTGATCAATGATTGAATAGCATGGAGAAAGTAGATTTAACTGCCAGTCAACCCTGTATAAGGATAATGCTGAAGAAGAAGAGATTCTTGCTTAATTGCCCCTTGAGGCATCTAACTGCAATATTTATAATCTCAATATCCCTGTTCAGCTGCCACTTGGCCATGCAGTCAACCTGTCAGGTTGAGTAGAGCCGCACTCCCATGTCTTTGCCTTATCCCCCTTGGGAATCAAAATGTGTCCTTACTCCACCAAGTTGCCTATGGGACATTCTCAAAAGAACCTTACTAGAACAGGCCTCACAACAACACAATAAAGCATCAGGAAAGATAATGCTCCCTTTCATCTAATACTCAATGATTAGAGAACTTGCCCACTACATGAAAGCCCTGGGCTCAATTCCTTTTTCTGTCTGAGGAGATATAAACTCTCAGCTCCCATCTCCTAAGACAGGGTTGCCCAACTAACAGCGTGTGACAGGTTAATATGCAACCCACAAGCCCCTTTAGCTCATCTCCCACTGCCATGTGGTGGGGCAGAGCCTGAGGTGGGGAGCACTGTCCACATGGTGAGGAGCCATGTGCCACCAGTAGAGCCCACGTGGTGGGGAACAGGGAGAACCACACATCACCAGTGCAGCAAGGTAGGGGGAATCCCAGGAGCCCACCTTGCAGTATATGGCCCATGCAATGTGTGTATTGCCCCTGGCCATGCCGAAGTTAGACTACCCTGTCCTAGGAGAAGACCCTAACTGCCAAGTTAAATGGTACTCTAAGAAAGTAGTCCTCTTAATCTGGCCCATCAAAATGTCTCCATGTTGCGTGGACTAATTAAATATTCATCAGGCAAAGATGAACTGTATCTATACAGTCTAGTGGTTAAGGCATCCACCCAAGTGGTTGTGGGTCCTGTTCCAAACAATACTTCACTATTTTATATCAAGCCCTCACTGGAGCAAAGACTGGAACTCAGGTCTTCCACGGGAATGCCCTAACCACAACACTAGAGAGCCACTCTCTTTTTCTGGCTTTAGGAATGGTTAATTATGCCCAGGAATGCCTCCCAATTGAGCTACCACTGACAGAAAGCACTCGCCCCCTCCTGGGTTTCTAAGATAAAGCATTTGTGGTGGTATTTCATTTCCCTTTGTATGTCTAAATCATGGGTGCTCAATCAATGGCCCGCAGGACAGATCCGGCCAGCAGAGCGATGTCATCCAGCCCACAGGGCTCCCCCTAAGAATTTGGCAACGGGGCAGCGTGACAGCTAACTGCCATTTTCCTGCTATTAAATTTCCAGAATAAGGGGAGCCCTGAGGGCTGGATAGCACAGCCTGGGGTTGAACATATGGGGCCAATCGGGGCAGTGTGAGGCTGAGTAAGGCAAGGTGAGCCAGAAGAGAGCAGATCCAGGTGATGGAGCAGGGGCAGGGAGGTGAGCCAAGTGGCACAGGGTCTGATCCTGGGGCATAAGGCCTGATCCAACCTACAAATGTGCCCCTTTGCCACTTATCCAGCCCATGAAGCCAAAATATTCAGCACCACTGGTGTAAATGGCAGTTGTTTAGCCACCTAATGCCACCAATGTCACTTATGCACAGGTAGCAGTTTTCCCTGCAACGTGGCTGAATATGTGTGCATGCTTAGATTAAGCATGGGTGGCATGCCCCTCACTGTCCAGGCAGACATGTACTTCCATTGTGGCTGTGCACATGCATCTAAGTTGTGAAGATATAGGCAGCCAGAAACCCATGATCAGTGAGTGTTAGGCTTCAGAAGAGGAGGGTCTGCCTATGGTCTGGCCCTTACACCTAAGTGGTTAGTGCGTGTGACAGAGACTCAGTCTTAGGCCTCCTTTTTTCAGAAACCTGTTCTAGTGTTTGCTGCTGACAGGCAAAACTCGTGTCATGGGTGCTTGTGCAGCTGTCTCTCTCTTGGGGTACGGGATGCGGGGCGGGGAAACTACTGCAGACCTGGCTGCTAAGCTACTGTGTTACCAATCAATCATGATTCACTCAGGGACCAGCTCAATACGCAGTAGCTAGCGAGGATAACAAGTTAATGAGGAAGGATTAACACCTACAAAACCACAAACTAAGGAGAGGAAAGAATCAATACAGAGCCAGGAACTGCTTCTGCCCCAAGACAGAGACAGTCAGTTGCACAAGCACCCATGTCACGAGTTTTGCTTGTCAGCAGCTAGGGGTGCAGGGCCCCAGAACCCCCCCTGCACCAATCTCCTCAACAGCTGGCAGGCTTTGTGGCCACAGCAGGGGCCACCAACCCTACAGCTTTCACCTCCCACCACCACTTGTGCCCCAAGACAGACACAGTTGCGCAAGCACCCAGGTCACAAGTTTTGCCTGTCAGCAGCTAGAGGTGCAGGGCCCCAGAACCCCCCCTGCACCAATCTCCTCAACAGCTGGCAGGCTTTGTGGCCTCAGCAGGGGCTACCATCCCTGCAGCTTAACATACACAGTGTCACCTATGTCATGAGTTTTGCTTGTACCCCAACTTGAGGTACAGTTTCCCCCAAATCCCTGCACCTATCTCCTTGAAACTTGGCAGGCTTTGTGGCCTCCATAGGGGCTAGCATGCCTGCAGTTTTGATCCCACTGTGGCTTAACACTTTTGGATGAGTTTTGCTCATGTGATGTGAGTTTTGCTTTCAAGAATTTGGGGTGTAGTTTCCCCTAAGCCCCTCCATCTATCTCCTTGAAACTTTGCAGGACATGTGGCCTCAGCAGGGGCTACTATCTCTGTAGTTTTCACCCCCCTGTGCCTTAACACACACACACAATGTTACCTATGTCATGAGTTTTGCTTGTCAGCAGTTTGAGATGCTGTTTCCCAGAAACCCCTGCACCTATCTCCTTGAAATTTAGCAAGCTTTGTGACCTCAGCAAGAGCTACCAGCCCTGCTGTTTGCATCTCACTGTGGCTTAATATACACACGTAACATGAGTTTTGCTTTCAGAAATTTGAGGTGCAGTTTTCCAGAAACTCCTGCACCTATCACCTTGAAACTTGGCATGTGTCATGCTCTCAACAGAGGCTATCATCTCAACAAGCTTCATCTGAATCAGTCATAAGACAACAAAGTTATAGATATTTCATTGATTCCCCATTATACTCTATGGCTGAATCTCCAAATCAGCTCCAAATCGGATCCTAATCTTCCAAAGCGATTCATCCAAATCAAATCAGAAAAACAATCCAGATCTCTGAATCGAATCACTGGCATTCAAACTGGCTGAATCCAAATCTGAATTGAATAGTTCCCTATTTGGACAGGCCTAGTAAACACTTTAACCTCAACTCTTAAGACTAAAACATGCATGGACCTTCCTTTCTTCCTCATTCTCATTTTTCCTTGGACTTACACATACATGCATGCCTGTATGGGCTATGTTAGTGTGCACATATATGTCCAGCCAATGAAAAGCCCTGTTGCACATGATCAAGTCTATGTGCATAACCAAGGCATAAAGGGAGGTCCAAAAACATAGGTAGGTGGCTAGAAAATTGCCATTAGATGCACCAAGGGAAAGATAATTCCATCCTTAGATTCCTAGCTCTAGGGAAAGTTCATCACTGTGAAACCCAAGCAAAAGAAGGTGCCTAAATCCTAAAGGTCAAGGGATTTAAGACATGCCCTCTCCTCAACATTTCCTGTTGGGTAGCTTAGGCAGCCCCCACTCAACATATCAGGTTATAAGGATCACATTCTCAGGCATTTAATTCTTCCTATGCATTGTTCTGAAGCCAAGAGATCTCCCTCACAGCTGAGTAGGACAGAATTTTCTTTCCCTTTGTGCACCTAACTGGTAACTTTCTAGTCATGTAAGTGAAACTTGGGGCACTGACTCCCAGGTAGTGATACAACTCCCCCCGCCCCATGGCAATGATTTGGAGGGGATCTGTATTAACCATCCCAGCATATAGGGAGAAAGAAACCATTCTAAAGCAATTAAAGTTGAGAAAAAATATTAGCAATTATCATCAGCAGTTCACCTCCTGTAGTATATCATTGAGACCGATTCTGCCACCCTTCTAAATTGATGGCAGCATGAAAGGTGTGTGTATGTAGGAGGGGACAGACAATCCAGTCCACAATATTTATACTCCTGCAGTTTGGCCTTTCTAATCTGCCCTGCTGTCTAAACTGATTGCACAATGTTTGTCTTATTCCAAGAGCCATCACACTTGACATGGCCATAATGTTTCCCTTCTTATCTCTCCCTTAAATTATAGGACTTTCACTGAGCTCTATGATTTGTGCCATTACTATTATAGGCATCAATCATACCTTGCTGTTTTCTTGTGAGCTCTCATGTCTCACTGTTTCACATCTTCAGTGATCTCCACCTTGCATAGAATTTGTGAAGGTTAAAAACAACATAATTCCTGGAGGAAAACAAGGAGAGAACAATGGAGGCCAGATTAAATTCTACCTATTAGGCACTTAAGAAGACTTAGGTGACTAAAAGTAATATGATTCTACGCTACTCGAGTCCCTGAAAAACTGTTAATACAAGTGGGTGGGTCCTCTGACTCCTTGTTCCTTTTTTTCCATTCAATCTTAGAAGTTAGATGATGTCATGTTACAAAAGTAGTTGCATTAATGGGTTTTCAGGGCAGAACAGAATCACATGTCTGTGCCTCAGTTCACTTAGATATCTAATAGGTAGAATCTGTCTGAGAGCAACATTTGTCCTTAATTATCAATTTATTGTCATCTTTCCAGAATGAGTCATTGCACTAGGATTGGGTTCTTCTCCTTTTTCTGACACTAACCTGCTGGGTGAAGCCAAGTGTGTTACATCTACAAATTCAGATCTTTTTTTCCCCTCCATCCACTTCTCCAAAGAAACAATTTAGATCTTACAAGTTCAAGAAGTGTGTTACAATGTATATACATGGCATTGAATTTAAATTCCACAGCATCTTGTGAATTCAGCGTCCCGTGTTTCAAAATGGCAGCAGAGGCACGTTAACTGAAAGTCATTCAGTGAGCTTTAGTTAAAGTGCCCCAGCTGCCATTTTGAAATATGGGACATTGCAGCGTGTTGGAGCATTCTAATTAGAATGCTCCAGCAGACTCGGAACACATCGGAGCACATGTATAGGCATCAAACTGATGAAATTTAAACCAAGGTGTCAATGAGTTTAGACTGTTATCACTTTCAGTGCCCATCAATCTTTCTTTTTAAAGGACTCATGGTCTTATAGTAAAGGAAATTTCCACTTTTCATAGGGCAGTCTTGATGCCCCTACCATGAGATGCGTAGACCCTGTGATGGTGCAGAGTCATTTGGAAGAACTGGATGCTTTTAAGTCAGCAGGCCCGGATGAGCTCCATCCGAGGGTGCTGAAGGCACTGGCCGACATCATTGCAGAGCCACTGGCGGGAATATTTGAAAGCTCGTGGCGCACGGGTCAAGTCCCGGAGGA
>NW_005842009.1:1248026-1253010 GCF_000455745.1 Alligator sinensis
CTTTCCTGCTTATGCAGGGGGTCGGACTCGATGATCTATTGAGGTCCCTTCCGACCCTAACATCTATGAATCTATGAGATCTCAATGCACCAAAAGCAATTGATGTTCTGCTTATGCCTTGCATGCCCCAAATCTTCTTCAATTCTTGTCATAACTGATTACCTTTTCCTGCATTTTTCAATTGAAAATTTTATTTTTTATTATGGCCATGCGAAATTTCACCGGCTGTTTTGTTTCAACACTGTTTCAACTCATTTTAAGGTTGAAACAGAAAAATCAAAATGAAACAAAAGACTGCAAAACAACCTTGAAACAAAACAAGGCTAATTGAAACATTTTGAAAGTTGAAACATTTTGATCATCGCACTGGGGATGGGAAGTCAGTCCAGCTGGACTGACTTCCCATCCCTGGCAGTAGATCCAGCCGGGGCCGGGTAGTCAGCCCAGCTGGGCTCACTTCCCATTCCCGGTGCTAGATTGGGCAGTGGACTAGAAGTCAGCTCAGTTGGGCTAACTCCCTGTCCCTCACCCAATCTAGTGCCAAGGATGGGATGTCAGCTCAGCTGGACTGACTTTCCATCCCCGGGGCTAGGATTGGGCTTGGGAAAGGAAGTCAGCCCAGTTGGTCTGAGTTCCCATCCCCCGTGCTAGATCAGACTGGGGTGGGAAGTCAGCCCATCCCCAGCCCGATCCCCAGCCCTGGGCTGACTTCCCAACCCCAGCATGAACATTGTGCTAGAGAAAGGAACTCAGGCCAGCTGGGCTGAATTCCCAACCCCAGACCCACCATTGGGTTAGGGAAACTCAGCCCAGCTCAGCCAGTTTCCCGAGCCCAATGGTGGGGATGGTCGGTTGAAAAGTCAAAACAGCCCCAAAACAGCCTCACTGTTTCAATCAAGTGAAACAGTGAGGCTGTTTGGACTTGAAATGAAATTCAATACAAAATACTGTTCTGTCCACACCTCAAAACTGAAGTTGGAATGAAACAGTGCCCTATTATTTATCATTATTTTTGCCCTCATCAACAATTGCTTTGCCTCTCTCTAGCACTGTTCACACAAGCATCTCATAACACTATAAAATATGCATTAAACTAGTGCCTCATTCTCACCTTTTCATAAAGCTGATGAGTTTTGTTATCTCCATATTACAAACTTAAACTGAGGCATAGAATCACAGGAGATAGCACTGGAAGGGACTTCAGGAGGTCATTTAATCCAAATCCCCTAATCAAGCCAAGATTGTCAATGTGTAAACTAGCCCACACAACTGTTTGTCTGACTTGCACTTAGAAACTTTCAGTGATGGAGATTTCACAGCCTCTCTAGGTCATCTGTTCCAGTGTTTAACCACCCTCAGAGCTGTAAAGTTCTTCCTAATAGCTAGCCTAAATCTCCCCTGTTGCATTTTTACCTCATTATTACTTGCCCTGGCTCCTGTGGACACAAAGAGCAATTAACTGGCATCCACTTTATAGCAATCCTTTTTGTATTTGAAAACGTATTAAATCCCCTCTCAATCTTCTGTTCTCCAGACTAAATACTTCTAATTTTCCCAACCTTTCCTCTTATGTCATTTCCTAGACCTTTAATAATTGTTGTTGCTCTCCTCTGTGCTGTTTCTGGTGGGTCCACATCCTTCTTGAAGTGAGGTACCCAAAACTGAATACAGTACTCCACAGGGAGGCTCACCAGCTGAAGCATTGCTTCCTATGGATTGAGATGGGTAGTTAGCTGTGTTAGTCTAAAATCAGGCAGACCACAGGGCAGGATGAACCTTAGAAACTAACTTGTTCAGAAAGGCATAAACACTCAATGAAGTTGGCTGTTGCCTATGAAAACTTATGCCTTTCATGAGTTATTGTCTAAGGTGCCACCCTGACCTGGCTCCCTCCAACAATTTGCATGCAATATTCCTGTTAATACACTACAGTATGCTATTAGCTTTTTTTTTGGTAACAATAGCACACTGTTGATCCATATTCAGCTCGTAATTCACTATAACCCTGGGTCCTTTTCTGTAGTAATGCAGCTTAGTCAATCACCTCCATTTTTTATTTGCTCATGTAATTGTTCCTTCCTAAGTATAACACATTGCACTTGTTCTTATTGAACTGCATCCTATCCATTTCAGAGCATTTTACCAATTTATCTTCAAGGTTATTTTGAATCTTTATTCGGTTTTCAAAACCACCTCATATGAACCCACCTTAGGTAGTCCACTAATTTATGACATATATACCCAATTCCATCATCGTGGCCACTAATGAAAATATTGAACAGCAATGGACCCAGGACAAACCTCTGCGGAACCCCATTTGATACCTCCTCTGATTTTGATATTCATTACTACTCTTTGAGCCTGATTTTCCAAGCAGTTATGCACCTACCTGGTAGTTGTCTCATCTAGTCTATATTTTCTAATTTGTGAGAACATTGTAAGAGTGTCAAAAAAGCTCGCTTGAGTCAATCGCATGTGAAGCTTGCCCCCATTTATAAAGCCTCTTATCTGGTAATAGGGAAAAATCAAGTTTGTTGGGCACAACTTGATCTTAACAAATCTACATTGGCTGCTTATTATCTTCTAGTCCTTACATATTGATTATGTCCTCTAATATCTTTCAAGGTATCAAGTGGACTAATTCACGGGTATCCCATGTGAACGTTATTCCTATTATAGGTAAATTAGCCTCAATGGAGCTATTCAATATAGTGGGTTACATGTGTATGTCTGCAAAGAGCAAGCAAGCATCAAGACCCCAGTTCTCAAAGGTTTTAGGTACCTGACTCCCAAAGAAATGTTATCCCCTGGAGGGACAGCATTTGAATTCCCATTTGTAGCCAATAGCACCTGAACCTCTACCAGTAGCCGTGAATAGCTGCAATGGTATATCATTTTAAAATGGTGAGGGACTATAATATTCAGAGTAAATATCAGCTGAACTGATGTAACTGTGTTGGTGGGGCTGAAGCACTGTAAATTTATATCCCTTTCAATCCACATGTGAAGCTATAACAGTTTAGCTCTACTTACGCAAGTACTTGAGTGGGCAGACAGGCTGGAAACAGATGCCTCATTTGACACAGTCCTGGCTGATCTGAGTCAAAACCTGAGACAAAACAGGAGCGGCATAGCACTTTACACAAGTAGCCCTTCCAAGCTGCATTGCTGATCCTCTGGCTGTAGGTGGCCTGGGAGAGCACACAGTCTAACAGTCTTGTCCTCAGAGTGAACTGCAATTAAGTTAAATGAGCTGCAATTAACTTACAGACACATACAGCAGTATCCCTGGAAAAAATGTTATCATGTTTTATGAAACAGGTACTTGAGAAGCAGGGTAAGGTGTGTGAATGTCTTTAGGATCCCTGAACAAAAGGTTTTCTCCCAGGAGAAGCGCAAAGTCTGTTTATAGTCACAAGGATTCAGCATGGCCTGCAGAAAACTGATATAATTTAAAATTAGAATTATTTTTTTTTAAATCTCTCCATACCCTCCCTTTTGTTCATTTGAAAAACTCCTCCTTCAGGATCATTCCCAACATATAATGTATCTCAAGTCCATGACTCAGAGCCAGAACCAGAATTCATGTCCTTCCTGTCTCTTTTTGCCTACCAGCCCCAGTGAAACACTTCTGAGGACCAACCACCTGCAATTTGTTTTGATGCTGCTGATATTTCTCATTCTATTTGCTACGGCCTGAGGGTATACACCAATCTGTTAACATGCATATAAATATTATACTTGTTAATCCCTTGGTGAAAAATAATATCAACAGAACTTATTACCATTTCCTGTGTGGCTGGCTGAGTAATGCAAACCAGCTGATGTTAGTATTTTAAAAATGAAAATGCCAATAAAAAAGTAATTTAAAAAAAATCACCTCTTGGTATTTTCT
This sequence comes from Alligator sinensis, assembly GCF_000455745.1. Taxonomy (NCBI): domain Eukaryota; kingdom Metazoa; phylum Chordata; order Crocodylia; family Alligatoridae; genus Alligator; species Alligator sinensis. The sequence continues at coordinate 1,251,922 of NW_005842009.1, forward strand.
ATTGCAAATGGAGAAACAGCAGAGGCATGTTGCATCTGCATGTTAAAATTCAGCAAAGACAAATTGTCTTCATTACAGCAGTCACAACAATTGCAACCTATTTCAGCAAATCGCTCCTATTCAGCAAAGCGTTTAGGTATGTGCCTAACTTTAAGTATATACTTAAATCCCTCAATGGCAGTACTTATGTAGGTTGGAGCCATAGAATTGATCCTGTAAACACCACTGCTATGGGTAGGTTTTCCTCTGAGTGCACGTCTATACCTGGCGCTACATTGCCGTAGCAATGCTCTACAGCGATGTAGCGTCCAAAAGAAAGTACTAAATCACAGTGCATAACAAGGTTGCCATAGTGACACATGTAGATGCACCCTGAGAAAAGGAAAGCCAATGGTGACCTTTGTGACATTAAGCAGTGAGCATCAAGTCCTTATTTATAAATGATTCCTTTTTGTTCCATGGAGTCACGGTGATTTACAACAGCTGAGGTTCTGTTCCTAGGGATAGTATAAGTCCATGTCCATACCCTCCTCCCTCCCTGTCACAAGGCCAAAAAATACTTCACTGAAGACCACAAGATAGGAGTTAAGTGGTACATTAGGCCCTGTGTAGATGAAATGAGAGGCACGTGTACACGACACTTTAAAGCGGGCTAAATACTTTTGCACTGCTTTAATGGTGTCGGTGTTTGCACACCTCGGTGACATTGCGTATTAATTCCAGCCGCTGTAGGAAATTCAGAGGCATAATGCACCTTAAATGACTTGGGGCACAGCAAACTAAAACGCCTTTGAGGAGTTTTAGTTTGCTACCTCTACAGCCTCAGAGCGAAGCATCGGGCTCCGTGCAACTCCACGGCTCTGCAGGAAGCCCTGCAGGCAGTCTGGGAAAGCAGCTCTGCTCAAGAAAATCAGAGAGCCTGATCTCTCCACCCCCCTGGAGCCTGCCTGCCTGCCTGCCTGAGCTACGTGGGGGCCCAGTGTTTCCCTCCTTGGCTGTGGTGCGCCTCTGGACCGCCCGAGTCAGGTGCTCGCAGGTGGGTGCTGCTTGGCGGGGGGGCACCACTGCCATGGAGGAAAGCACCAGCCC
>NW_005842009.1:1253033-1255509 GCF_000455745.1 Alligator sinensis
CTGGCAGCTCACCCTCCCCTCCCCGCCACAAAAGGGACAGGTAAGTCAGCAGGGTGTGTGCACAACATGGGTGTTTAAACAGCCCTATATTGAAGTGGTGCTTTTTAAAACCCACTGCTTCAATTTAGGGCCCCCATTTCAGCAACACATGCCCTTAGTTGCTATAGTGGGCTGACAGTCATTTTTACCAATACACTATGTGTGAATTGGGGCATCCAGAGCTAAAATCACCAACAGCTACAACTTGGGCTAAAACCACCTGACCTGAACTGCTGCAGACTCAGACACTGGTCATAGCAAGGACCCTATAGCACACTCACCAGACCTCTGCATAGCAATGAATTTCACCTTTTACCTAGAAGTGAATATTTAAGCCCAGCAGTCTGTCCTGCCTAGAGCAAGCGGGCTGGAGCCAATGATCTCACAAGTCCCCTTCCAGCCCTCAACTTCTGTGAATCTGTAAAACCACAAACTAGTTTCCATTCCAATCTCCCATTTTCACGCATTCATAGCTTTCCACACCTTTCACCATTTGGTCTGAAACTGCATCTAAACAATCCTTTCCAGAATTGGTTTCCTTCTTCGTGAATTTGGTCCGAGTTTTCTTTAAGTGTATTTAAGCAAAATCCTCGCAGCTTCTCCTCCTCCTTTTCCCCCCTCACCCCCACTTTTTGTCATAAGGGTGGAAACTAGTTCCCATGGGGTGCACCTACATGTCTAATGAATGCAACTCTATAAACTCTGGAACTCTTTGAACTAGAGTCAGCTGCTCCAAGTCAACTGCTTTGAGCCAGGACAGAGTAGCCCCAAGCTGTCATCAGGCTTAGGGGCTCAGCCCTGGGTTCAGGAGGCAACATGGTAGTAGAAGGCGGTGCAGGGGCTGGCAGGAACTGGGGGTGCAGAACCAGCAGAGCCATGTGGCTAGGTAGCAGGCAGGAGTCTGGCCCCTACCTGGTCACCAATGACACATGTATTACAGCACAGTAAATGAGTCTGCTGTAAGATAGTACTATCCCTGACAACAGGGCTGTCCCTAGGGGGGTTGAATCAGGGCAACCACCCCGGGCCCCATGCTATGGGGGGCCCCGTGGAGCTGGGTGGAGCAGCCGCAGCAACTCCACACTGCCACTGCCAGCTTCACGTCTGGCTGCTCACTCTCCCACCCACTACTGACACCGCCGCTGCAGACAGATGGTGGCGGCAACTTCTTGGGGTCTAGAACACATGGGATCAGAGCAGAGGTGGGGCCCTGGATGGGCTGATTTGCCCCAGGCCCTGCACTCTGCTTGGGTCAGCTCTGCCCGACAGTACTACCTTACAGAGGAGTTCACTAAGTTTCTGAGCCCTAATACTGGCACACGTGTAAGCTGTGATGCTTTACTGCAGACCTAATTAGTCAACTGCAGTAAAGTGCACATGTAGATGAACCCATGGCTACCCGATAATTCCTAACAGTGGAGTCTAAAACATGGTAGGGAATTTTTTTTTTCCCCTAAAAGAAAAACACCATTTCTGTAGAGAGCTCATGGACTACAATAAAAAACAGACCTTCAATTGCTCAGTAATCCTAGACTGAATATTATCCATTTATGTGAAAATTGCCTTCTCAGATGATGACCTGGAATGAAGATGATTTCCAGAGCTAAAAGCAAGAACTGTCGTGGCTTTGCACCAGCTTCACCCTTTAAAAAACCCCATCTTTTTATCCTGTGTCAATGAAATGTTGGGGGAGAAAATTCCACATTTGGCAAGAAAGTAAAATAAAAAAGCAAACCAGGGGTTTGTTTGTTTTTTATTTTGGGCAGGTTTTTTTGTTTTTGTTTTTGGTTTTTAAAATAGCTGTGTTAGAAGCTGATCAGTGATACACAAGACTGAAAGTAGTTCTGAGAGAGATGGCCAGACACTGCAGAGAAATATTCAGAATAAATATACTTTATCACATATCTGCAATCTATCATATGGCTGTCACCTCAATATGTGCTATAAAGAATATATAGATGCATATGGAAATGATAGATTCTATCACATGGAAATGATGGATTTCATAGATAGATCTATGTGTGGTTTTATTTTCAGGAGTTAATAAGAAAAATTTTATTTCTCTGCAAAAGCACTTTTCTATTTTCCAACCAGCTTTAAGCCAAGATGGTAAACTCAGTGGGCACATACCCACAAGTGGGAACATGCGTCTCCCTGGGGACATATAGAAGCTGCACATATTTGTGCCACTGCTAATTGTCCCTGGGCATGCCCCCATTTGCTGTGCCAAAAATTGCCCCTAGTGCAGTAGGAGAGACTGGGGACAGCACCTGAGCTGCCCCATTAGCCTTACCTGGGGTCCTGGGGGCCTTCTAGGGCTACAGCAGTGGTGATCCAGGTGCACATAGCTTGTTTGGCAGCCAAAGCATGGCTTTGGCCAGCCAGGCTCTGGTTGTGGGTGGCACAGGTGAGACTTTGAGGTGATACTAACTGCACA
>NW_005842009.1:1255519-1321137 GCF_000455745.1 Alligator sinensis
ATGCAACCAGTTGGTCCTTCCCTGACAAAACATTAAGAATTTTTTTACAGATTGACATTTCGGGGGAAACAATTTTTTTTTTCTCTCAGCTCTATTATTGCCCAGGAAAAATATAAAAAGTGTGTGTAGTAAGTACATATAGAAAGGAACTCCTTGGTTGTATCTGACTCAGACGTCGTAATTTTAGAAGGAGTAATAATTTGGGAGCCATAGTCATTTAGAAACAAAGAATGAATTTACAGGGAAAGGCCCTTTTCCTGCACCAAAAACATACCAGCAAGGGACATGGAATATGGATTTATATGTATTTACATGTTATTTTGAAATATCAACATGTCTTTCCTCTCATTGCCTCTGGGGTAAGGCAGGAAAATTAACATACACAACAAAAAGCAATTGTTATTGTGCTCCAATATACACAGGCAAGGTTGAACGAATATTTAAATATTTATAAATATTTAAAGGTGGAAACAAAAAGAAAAATAAACAGTTGTACCTACTCTCCTAATCTGAAGAAGAAATTGGGTTTTATTTTTAAAATACTATTTGTTAGCATGGTATTAAAAAAAAGGGACCCAGAATTTCCTACTAAGCATTTTCTCCAGTGGAGAGAAGTACCTCACTATCAGTCTTTTCCTCTTGGCACTTTGCATTTCACAGGAAGCTTTCCTAAAACCAGCCTGGTTTCTTTTAAAAAAAAAAAAAAAACTTGGAGAAAGCAGGGATGCTCAGTGGAGGGCTTCTCTCAGATCTGTGCATTGTAGGGACATGCTGCATTTATTTGCCTCATCAAATGGCAATTCTTTTGGGCTCTCATAAAAGACTGTCCTGTTGTATATTTTGCAGGCTGTATGATGTTTCCTACCTGGAAGTGAGGAGGGCAAGTATGTAAAAGAAATCTTGTGCCCCGTATAAATAACCAGCTGCTGTGGGTTTTGCGATGCTAATATGGAAATTTAAGAAGGTGTAAAAGGAGACCTCGATTGCAGCTGAAGGAAAGTTTTCTTGATATATTGGATATAGGATATCGTGCAGCCGTGTGTAGGCCATAGCACAACTACGCAGAGCCTGGATTTGATGATATTACAAGGTCCTGCTGTGTTAGTTTCTTGCAGTCAAATTTGATACCATTGCCCTGTTGCTGGGCTTCTCTAACCTCCTATCTAAGGACTGGGTTATGGCCTGGTGCAAAGGTGTGTTGGTGTTAGCATATGATGTGGCTGCAGAACCATATTTGAACTAATTGGCAAGGGATGGAATTAATAATCATCTAGACCAGGGGCAGGCAATTATTTTGGGCAGAGAGCTGCTTACTGAGTTTTGGGGAGCTGTCAAGGGCCGCATGGGTAGCCCCATCCCTTGACAGTTGCCCCACCCCCCAGTTGTCATATTGGAATTGGAATTCCTGCCCCTAACCCCTTACCTTTGCCACCAGAAATCCCTCCCCTTGCCCTAGAAGTACTGTTTTTGGGAGGAAGGGTGCTGCAGTCTTAAAACTGGAAAAACCCCAAATCATATACAAAAAAATAAAACATCTACTATAACTTATTTTAATTGTTTTTAAAAATATTTTTGTACTGATTTATGTGTTTACAAAGTGTATCTAGAGGTGACTGCATTATAGCTCAAAAAACAATCCTACTGTATGTTGTGTGTGGGTGGTAAAGGGGTGTATGTGGGAGGGTGTGGTTGGGGAGTGGGGGTGTGGTGGGGTGTGGGTATGGTGGGTGGGCTGGGAGAGAAAGAGAGAGACAGCCCCAGGCTGCTGGCTCCATTCCATGAGGCTCTTGTGGCCTGCATGTGAGCCTCATACAATGCAGCCAAGCAGACCCCAGGCTCCATGCTCCTGCCACCTCAACCTGGGTCCCTGCCAGTCCCTGGGCACACACACAGGCTCCATGCCCCCCACTGCTGCCATTTCCCTGCCTTCCCTCCCCCATGCTTGCCCACTCCTTCCCCCACCGCTGCCACTCCCTGCAGCCCCTGTTGCTTCCTGCTGCCACAGCCCCCACTGCTCCCTGCACCGCTGCTGCAGCACCAGCCACTCCCCATGCCACTGCTGTGGTTCCTGCCACTCCCCACTGTCACAGTTATGGCCCCCTGCTACTCCCCGTGCCACTTCCCACAGCCCTTGCTGCTCCCTGCAGCCCCCCCCACTTTCACTTCCCTCCACCACCACCCCTCCACTGTTCCCCCTCCCCCACTTTCTGCTTCCCCCTCCCCCACCTTCTGCTTCCCACTCTGGCTACAGGCCTGCCTGGCAAGCCCCATGAGGCTCTCAGCTGCTGGAATGATCACAGTGGTTTGCCCCCCTCCCTCTGTCCAATCTTAACTTGCTTTCTACTTGGATGGAGGGAGGAGGGAAACATCTCCAGGGTCTCAATGTCAGAAGCCACAGAGGCTTCTGGTTGGAGGCTGGGAGTGAGAGGGAGAGTGGGGGGCTGGAGGAAGGGAGGAACTGGACTGGCCTTGATGCTCAGCTGCTGAGTTCTGCCTTAGGCTCTCCCTGGGACCTACTGCCACTAGCTGCCTGTCATCTTTGACAGGCAGCCAGAGACAGATAAAAATTAATTTTCTAAAATTTTTAGGGGCCCCATGAGCCAGATAGAATGGCCTGGCAGGCTGGATCCAGCCCATGGGCCATATTTTGCCTGCCCCTGATCGCTGACCCTCATAGGGAACTTATTGAAGGAGGGTTAGTTTTTTCATGCAATTGGCCATTTAAAAAATTATCTGCAGCTGTGCACATGTGTTATGACACAACTCTAGAGCACTTTCAGGGGCCAGATCACGCAAAAAAATGTTAATTCTGTCTGTGCCCATAATATCCCATTGAAAAGAGGCAAGTTTCATCCAGTAAGAGCCTTATAGCAAATTAAGCACTTGATTGTATAACTTTGGGCCCAAGAATATTTAGCCTACTGATGTCAGTGGCATGCAGTGTGGGAACAAGGAATAATTGTGCGAAAAAGAATGAGTATGGTTCTATCTTCCTCTTAAAACTGCTACACGCCAAACCCAAAAACATGGCAATGAAGATGCTCTAGCTCCCCCCATTCTCCCTGCCCTGGCCCAACTGCTGATATCTAGAGAGATGGGTCTCTCAAAAGTAGCAGTGGCAGGTGCTTCTGGAGTAGCCTCACTGGCTCAGTTCCAGGTCTGGAGCCTATGAAACAGCAATTGGTTGGCAGGCCTGATTTTTCAGCACCAGCCCAGATTGCTGCCTGGAGCCAGTGCAGACTAACCCAAAGGTTCTCAGGATCTGACTCTCCCCATGCATGTTTGAATCACATGATAGTGTGCACAGGACCTACTGCACCTCCCAAGGAAGTCACTGAAAGAGCCAGTGACTGATAAGTATTCAGGCCCTTCCTCTACCTGACTAGTCCTTATTATGCAACACCACTGCCCACAAGACAGGCAGAAGTAGAAAAGTTTCCTTCAGTTGCTGCAATAAAAAACTTCTCTGGCAGGCACACATCTCTAGCATGCCATGAATGAAACAATTAAAAATGATAAAGGGTCTATCTGCTGCTCCAAACACTCTAGTTGAGTGAATAGATAAGCCCCCCTTTCATTCAAAGTCATTAACGGCTCAGTAATTTCAATGCTGTTTCCCATCGAAATGTATGAATTTTTAATCCTTTAATTGCATGTTATCCTAAACACCCTATGTGCTTTCTTCTTATTTATCTACCTGCTTTTGTTGTAACAGGTAAATGCTTTTTTGAACTTGCTTTTGTCAGAGAAAAGCTCATTGTTATCTCTCTCTCCCCAGTGAGACAATAGGGCTCTTGGCCTTCACTGGTGAATGGCTGAGGTGGGGGTCTCAAGTGACTTCTCTATTCGGAAGCAGCCTTTGGATGCAGCCGGCTGAGATTCTGGGATCAGCGTGGAGGCCTGTGAGAAAAGCAGGGTTTTTCTTCCTTGTGTCTGAAATGGCTTTCATGATAACAGAAAAATTAATTACTGGAGAGATTACTGAAAGAAATATTCTGCAGATATGGCGCCTGTGTTCATTTGAGACATCTGTTTGGTTTTATTTCTGAAGCAACCCCTGTGTTCTGTTGTGAATGGCTGTTAATACTGGGCTTTGTTGCAGTAAACTTGCATTTATTTCCAGCCGCAGGAGCATTTGTGTAGCTTCATCCATCCTAAGTTGAGTTGCTGGTGCAGGTCTGAAAAGAAAGGTTCATGTAGAGATCTAGATAAAACTTCCTCCAAGATCAGTCGTGTTTGCATTCAGTGCTTCACTTTGGATCATCTGGTTACATACTAGGAATAATTTGGTATTAATAATAAAGCAGAGCAGAGAAAGCCACTCCTAATACATCTCTTCTGTGACAAATTGAGCTTGTTTCTCCACTCACGAGGGATCCACAAGGAGACTGTGATTCTGCATGTGTATTTGCTATTGAAATGTATTGAATACATTGCCACATTTGAATGTCCTTTTTTTTTTTTTACAGAGCAACAGTAAATATTCAGTTCAAAATTCCAGCTGAGTCACAGACTTAAAGAGCCTGGTGCTCCATTCCTCTTTATCTTGTGAAGTCATTTATACTAGTAGAAAGTGGGTGTAATCGTCTATTAAATGGGGAAAGTGATAGTATACAGCAACTTTATTCTCATTCTTCACTGCTGTTGACGTCTGCTCAGTAGGTGCACCTATATGAGACACTACTCATCCTACATGGGCACGAATGGGCATTTACTCTCATTCTACACTGGCACGAATGTGACACTAATGCTACTTTGCAACGAGGCTGGACGCAGAGCGGAGAGTGGAGGGGTGGTGCAGGGCTGAATGTGGAGTGGCAGCAGCACAGGGTGGTGGGTGGCAGTGCCGGCCACCACATGCAAGCTTCCCCCACCCCCACTTAGTCCCTGCCCATCCCCTCTCTCTCCCCGTGACCCTTGGTGGGCAATTCACTAGTCTTATCATAAGATATCAGTATTATCTAATACAATTTCAGTATGATATGGGCCAAGGAGTTCCACTCTATAACTCCACCGCTGGAGGAAATTATTCTTTCCCTCAAACCACATGAGCCCAGGTTGATAAGTCAATAACTTGATCCAAGTCACATATCACTGTAGCTGTACTGTCACTGGCTAGATATTTGCTTCCTCCATGAATTAAAAATCTTTCTTATGAATACTTGTATATGAGATTTTATGTTTAACTATTTCTTCCACTTGATCCGAATCTGATCTATTTAGAAGCATCTGAAATGGTCAATGGCAGTGGGGGAGGGGGGTTTAATGTGAAAATGAGAGGCGACTTTCCCCTATTGTTCATTCCTGAGCATGGCAATTTATGGTACTCACTGTTACTGGAGGAGACTCAATACCGTAAAAGAAGTTTTTTGTGATATTTCTGATCTGACCAAAGCTAAGAACATATCCAAAATTACAAAAGAGAAATTCTTCCCAGAAATTCTGCAGACTGAACTAGTCTTTTAAGAAGAATTCGGACAAGTATTCCACGCTCCAAAGCTTCGAGGTTCAGGCATCACAAATTTTAATTTAAATATCTTTATGAATGCAGCCCATCTCAGCCAAATTCTTTTGCCATGAAAAATACAAAATTTAAACTGGTGACCAGAGGGCCAGGATTTCTTCAAATATCTGATTATCCATTTGTGTTTTCACATTTGCAAGGACTCTTCCCCTGGGCTGCACATCAACAGTGGAGCTCTACCTGTTGTGGGCATAGATGTTCATGGTTAATGGAGGCACAGTATGATCTGGGGCCACTGTACACAAAGCTTTGGGTATGACTGAGCTCAGCACTTAGACGGGTATTTATATTTTGTAGTCACTTACACATTTCTGGAGGGACTGATGTTAAAATACCTGAATCAAACCAAAGCAGAATCAGAAACTCAGATTATAGTATCAATGTAGTATTAGCATACTGAAGGGCAAGGTTGTGACTCTGGCCATGTCTCCATGCACAGTACTTAGGAGCCCCTTTACTTCCTTGGGCAAGCTACCCACACTGGGTTATTAGGCTTACTTGAGCATATGGAGAGGATAAATGGGCAGGAAAGAAGAAGAAAGGGTAGAACTCCACATCTCCTTTCTCAATCATACTAGCCAGCACAACTGAACTGGTACCTTAGGGAAAACAGGATAAGACTGCTACAGGGTTTGAACCAAGGGGAACGTAGAGTCAATCTTAAATAGAGAGAGGTAGTTAGCTGCATTAGCTGCCATCTCTGCCCAAGTTGCCAAAATCCCTAGTTATGTCTTTGGGTGCAGAATTACATGTGTAGAACTTATGCAATTTATAATTATTATTAACATCATTTATTATTTGTACCTAGGAGCCCCAGTCATTGAAAAGGACCCAATTTTACATTTAAAAAACAGTCAGTAGGTAAAATACACAAAGACCACATCTACGTGAGACACTGACTGTGTAGTCGTTACTGCTCAGTCATTTAGTACGTGTACAAACAAGTACTGACTGAGCAGTAACCTGAGTTACTGCGCAGTACTGCTGATTCACACCTTTTTTGTGACACTACTGCACAGTAGCATTGCATCACAGTTTTTGCCAAGTGACGTTACTATGCAATGGTATCAGGCTACTGCACAGTCAGCATCTCATGTAGACACGGCCAAAAAACCCTAAAAGCAGGGACTCAAATCTAGGATCCACTCTGCATCCTAGGCATGTGTTCTAGGAGTGCAGTGCTGTGCTCCTTTTCTTTTGCCCATAGAGTCTTAATTCTGATTTGCAAAGTTAATCAGCTTCAACAGGAAGGTGTGAGGGTTGTCCTTCCCCATGCCCCACCAACACATGCACTTGAGAAACAGAAGTGGTAGTGAATTCCCTCAAGAAGCAGAGGGAGTTGAATCTGGGATTTCCTGCATCTTGGGTGACACCCAAGGGGACAGCATTACCTCCTTCTCCAGCCGTGTTTTAAAAGAAAAGAGTCACACCCTTCCTGGTTTTTTAAGAGAAAGAGCTTGGGCCCTTTGGAGAGGGTTCTGAGCTGCGAATCCCAAAATGAGAAAGGTACCTAAGCCTAGAGGACACAGCTTCATTCTCAACATTTTCTACTGGCTGGCTTCAATGGCTCCCTGCCTAGTATGTCGGGTGTTGTAGATGCCCTTCTGAAGCATTAACCTTTCCCCAGGCTTTGTGTAGGAAGCCACTGTATAGACACCTAATCAGGGCCCTGGAAATCCCCCTTGTGAGTCAGAGCCAGCTCTGTGAGCAGGAGCAGAGGCTATCTCTTAACTAGGCTCATGGCACAATGGACACTAAGGTTCTACTGGACTACATATAACCAATAACCAATACTAACCGCAACACTTAATCTCTTAGCAGACCTTTCATTGGCCCTTTGTACAATGATGAATTTTACCTTATTCCTCCACCCAGCCTCCATAGATTCAGTGAGAGCTGACGAAGTGGGAATTGGCCCTGAGATGTCCTTCTTTTTACATATATATTGGTAGTAACTTGTAATCTGCTCAGTGATTTGAAATTTCACATGCAATAAAGAAAATGTTTTCTTAAGCAAGCTGTTTGCAAGTCAAGAGCAGATGGATGCTTCACCCTGGCTAATAGCCAACATGACATGGCTGAGCAGGTACAAGGATATTAATGTCTTTGTATTAGGATGCATAGTAAATATGATTTCAGCAATATTGTAGGGACCAATTGGCTATTAAGCTAGAGGCTAAATTTGTTTTTTTATGTTGCAATAAATCTTACTCTTCTATGAAGCCTAGGCAAATATTAAATCAAGCCACTTTTTTTCCACCCTTAGTTATTGATTGGGGGTATTATATATCAACTAACCACAAGGAGAGCATGCTATAACTTTGATTGATTACTTAGATATTTCTGGCACTAATTTTGTGACAAGTGCATGCTTTGCTACCCATCCTTGTCTGTGCTTTATGTCAGTGGCCTTCTCCCCCATCCGATTCAGAGATGAAAAGATAGGAACAGCTTGATGGATGAGGTCTTTCTAGGTGACCTTCTGCCCAGGAAGTTGGACGTGCTGCTGCATAAGACAGATAATGAGTACTCCCCAAAACACTCCCTGGAAGAACAAACTGAAGAAAAAGGGGAAGAGGGAGGGAGACAGAGAAAATCTGCTGGAGGTAAAGTCAAATCTGGTATGAGCTAAGGAAAGATAAATCCAAGTAGAGATAAAAGTGAAAGTAATAATAAAAGTAAAAGTAGAAGAAGCTGCAACACCTATGAACAGGGAACAGAAGGGGCTTAAAACCCAACATGGTGAACCCACTTAACCCTTGTTCTCTCTCTATACACAAGCAACAGTAGCAATTGTGGTTTAATGTTATCTCTGCTACCAGAATGTATTGAATCAACCAATGACTGTGGGTAAATATTGGCTAATGTTGGATTTGTTGGGGATGGAGAAGTGGAAATCTCTGGCTCCCATCACCCATCTGCAGAGCCATATGAATAAATAGCAAGGATCATTTTTACCCTTTAGCTATGACTCAGTGTTATCCCATTACCTTCTCTAGGAGAAATCTTGACTTGTTTTATGATTATGTCAGAGGTCTGCATTGAAGGAAGGGAGACCATAGGAAAGAAAGTAATTTTTCTCAGTGGATAATTTTGCCTCTGCTGTAGTTAAATAATGGAGTAAAAGACTATTATAAATGTAACATAACTCAATATCATCTCTCAGTTAGATTTCTCTTTGGTGGAATGAATTTATCCCAGTCAGACTTCAAGGGCTGGTCTTTGCCTTTTCCTCCAAACCAACTCTGGATAATCATAATTTCAGCAAATCTGCTTATCTGGCCTAAATATTTGGATCAAGAGGCTTGCAGCTAAAGGAATCAAAGTCACTGTTATAAAAACTAAGCATGAAGTATATGAAACAATGTAAGTGAAAGGCACTTATTTGCTCAGTCATCAAAATTGCATTTCCAGTAGAGATAAGATGGAACTAAAGTGTTTATTACAAACAAGATGCTCTCATAGCCCTGAATCCCCCACATCACTATAAAGCCCTACATGACTGGTACCCACGAAGTGTTTGAAGTTGGGGGAAAAGACACTGAGCTTCCAAGGTGGACTAAAAGCCCTTCTACTGCATAGATTTTAACCAGCTACTTCATCTTTCTTTACGTTGGTTTTCCTCACATTGAGGTTGAATATTTTGTTCACAGAGGTGCTTGCAAGCTTTACAAATGATAATTTGAAAAACAGCTCAAGGCCAAGGGTATCAAATGAATCACCTGAGCATAGTGCAGGGGGAAACAACTGCAAATAATAGCATGCATGCTGAGGAAACAATATATGGACAAAATCAATGGCAAGGACCGATCAGTAGGAGCTGACAGTGGGAAGAGACCCAGAAACTAGAGCACAGGCTACAAAGCCAATTAGGTGTATAGAAAATACACAAGGACACAATTGTGCCTAGTGCCATTGAAGAAATGGGATGAACTCAGCCCCTCATTAAACCAGATTAATTCCCATTAAATTCAAATGTTTCTTAACTAACCTGTGACATAAAGGATAGATCAGATAGTCAGTGACATACATGAGTGTATTTCCACTGATGTTAAAGCCATTCTGGAGTTCTGTATTTATCCTGGGACTTGATAAAATTAGATTTATGGCCCTGACCATTCTTTACCAAAGTAGTAAAACCTCTTCATCCGGGAATGGGAATGGACTCATGGGCTTAACAGGTCACAGAAATAGTGCTGGAAGGGACCTCAGGTCATCCAGTCCAACCCCTTGCTCAAGGCAGGATCATCCCTGTCTAAACCATCCTAAACAATTGTGCAATCTGTTCTTAAAAACTTTGAGACTAGTCCTCACAACACCCTTTAACTTGCCACAGGTAAAGCAGGGGGCCAACAGCACAGTTAATATCCTGCCATTGCAAGGACCTGTTATTTGTTAGACTATGCTCAAAAGATTCATACCCTCCCCACGCCACCCCGTTGTTACAGAAGAAGGTGAAAATCACCACTGTCCATGCCTTGCTTATGGTTTGCTAATGTATTGCTATTAATTGTTATTCTAGTTCACTACCCATCGACAGGACTAACAAATAAAGTATCATAACCAAACTTTCTGCCATAAAGGAGCCTTCTTCAGGGGCCGACACACTAGTAAATACCCTTGTTGGCACTCTAATTAGAAAGGCCAGGGATTGAACAGGTCATGGAAACAAAATTCTTCTCAGTTCTAGAGATGGAAAGAACATTTTGCAACCCTCCTTAATCGTGAGTTGAGCACAAGTGGTCAAAGGGTTGACTCAATCAGGCAAAAACCTTGATTTGAACTCAAACACCAAATCTGGAGGAAACTAAGATTACACTTATGGAAATGGCAAACACAAAGACAGCTGGAGCCGATGAAATCCTAGCTGAAGTGCTTAAATACAGTGGTCCTACACTTCACAAAGCCTTGCTAGACCTATTAACTTTCTGCTGGGAAAACAAGGCTTTACCCCAGGATTTCAACGATGCCAAAATTGTAACAACCTGTAAGCTCAAAGGAGGCAGACATGCCTGTGACACTTACCGTAGCATTTCACTCCTCTCCATTGCTGGTAGGACACTAGGTAAGCTGTTCCTGAAAAGACTCCAGGTTATTGTGAATGATGCACTCCCTGCATCCCAGTGTGGTGTTTGTTCATCGCACAGCATTGCCGACATGATAGTTACCCTACAGCAGTTACAGGAGAAAACTGCCGAACAACAAATGCCCCTGCATGGTGAATTTGCTGACTTTAGTAAGGCAATCCACTCTGTTGGATGTTCTGCTCTTTGGTGTCTTCTTGCAAAGTTCAGCTGCCCAGACAAACTTATCAACCTCATACACGGCTTCCCTGACAACATGCAGTCCTTGTATCAGTATGTGTTGATTCATCTGTTGCTTTTCCTGTAAGCCCATGGGGTTAAACAAGGCTGTGTGCTTGCCCCTACATTATTTACTCTGTTCTTGGCTGGAGTGCTAGAAATCACTGCACATACTACCACTACAGGTTGTCATCCTAACAACTCGATTTCATAGCAGACTTCTAAACCTCCACTGATTCAAGGCCAAAAGCAAATCCCAACAAGTGAAGTAAAGGATCTACTGTATGCCGTCAACTCGGTGTTTGTCACCCTTTTGGAGAATGACCTGTAATATTTATTGAATTCCTTTGCCCATGCTGCATCCCCTCTTGGCCTCTGTATTAATGTAAAGAAAACTGACCAACCACCTGCTGGCAGAAACCATCACCTCCATCACCACTAGAAATAAAACTGAATGGCAGCCAATTTAAAAAAAATGTCAAGTCCTTCTGCTACCTAGGTAGCACGGTTACCAGTGACACCAGCATCGACAAAGAACTTGCAACACGCTTGAAGTCAGTCACCTCAGCTTTTGGTCACCTACAAAAAAGATAACGGACAAGACGGGGTGGAGGGAGCGGGGGTCAAAGTGTCTACAAAATGCCAAGTTTACAGAGCTGTTGTGCTCGTCTCCTATACTTGTTAGAGACCTGTCCCCTCTATCGTTGCCATATCAAAAAACCTAACTGCTTGCAACAATGCCACCTATGGATCATAATGGGGATTAAATGGTCTGACAAAATCACCAACCACAAAGTAATTGTGACTGGCAGCCATGCCAAGTGTGGAAGCCTTGTTAGCATCGAGGCAAATGACCTAGGTCAGCCACATCATACATACGGACAACAATTGAGAACTGCCTAAGAGAGTTCTGTACAGTGAATTTGAAAAGGGCAGCAGGAAGGTTGGCCATCCCGGACTCCACTACAAGGACTGCATCAAGCAGCACATGCAGTCTGCAAGGTTGGAGTTAATGAGCTGGGAGGATACGGCCCATGATGGATGAGCTTGGCACTCTGCTACAAAGGAAGCAGAATGAGCAAGAGAACATCAGTGCACCACTTTGGCCAACAGTAGGAGGGAACGTAGACACCAACTTGCCCTGGTACTTTTCCTGAACCTGTTTACACGTGGGAACTGATTTGTCTTATCACTAGTAGTCATACTCAAATACGAATGGTAGTCATTGTTATTAGCTAGAGATGGCCTTTCCAGTGCAGGATTTTAGTACTGTTGATGCAAAGTAGTGTGGAAAAAAACTTTTTTTACCTTTTTCTATACAGAAAGGAAAGGTTCCATTTGCCTGAAATTCTACTTGGGCAGGTTTTCCCTTTGACTAACTTCACTGTCATGTTTAGTTTTTGAATCCAAGATAAAAGTTTTGAGATTTTTGGGGGGTGTTTTTGCAAAACTGACCAACCAGTCATTTTGTACACTTCCATTAATGCTCCCTCATGTGAACCATGAAAGCCAGAGGGCTCAGCTTTGCTTATCTTCCAACCCATAAAAGTTCTGGAAAGACACACCTTGTATAGGGTAGTTGCCACTGTCATATAAGGATGTAGCATATGGTTGCAGAAGCTGGAAATCATTGCCTATTTCGCACAGGAAGGGTTCTAGAACATGTGGACAGAGCACATTATAATAATTTGAGATAGTCCGAATTTCCTTTCTGGGGAAAAATAAAAATAAACACGGTTCCTAGGGATTTTCTGAGGCCAAAGGAGCTCCCAGAATGTCCAGGCTCCTGGCTACCGGCTCTTAGATGTATGGCAAGAATGATGCAAGCCCTGAGAACCCCACCTTGGGCCAGGCTCCCAGGCTCAGATCTGTTTAAAAATTTTCCAGACATTTTTTTTTAATCCTTTCAAAGCAAATCTGGGTGCCAAGGCCCTGCTAGACATGGGGATCCACATGCTTCTGGCTTCCTCACTCAACAGAAAGGAGCCTGGAAACCCTAAGGTGCCTGTAGATGTGCAGGGAGGTTGCACCAAATCCATTGGAATTACAGTGCATCAGAGCAGACTTAATTATCATCATAGAATCATAGAAAATGAGGGTTTAAAGGGACGTCAGGAGGTTTTCTAGTCCAACCCCAACTAGATCATCCCAGTCAAGGCTTTGTCTAACTGGGTCTTTAAAACCTTGAAAGATGGAGCTTCCACCACCTCCCTGGGTAACCTGTTCAGGTGTTTCACTACCTTCCTAGTGTGAAAGTGCTTCCTAATATCTAACCTAAACTTCCCTTGCTGCCACTTGAGACCATTGCTCCTTGTTCTGTGACCTGCCACCACTGAGGACAGTCCAGCTCCATCCTCTTTTGAAGTCACCCTTCAGGTAGTTGAAGGCTGCTATTAAATCCCCTCTTAGTCTTCTTTTTTCCAGACCAAATAAGCCCAGTTCCCTCAGCCCCTCCTCAGCTATCATGTCCCCCAACCCCCTCACCATTTTGTTGTCCTCCACTGGACTTTCTCCAATTTTTCCACATCCTTTTGGTAGTGAGGGACCCAAAACTGGACACAGTACTCCAGACATGGCCTCACCAGTGTTAAACAGAGGGGAATAATCACTTCTCTTGACCTGCTGGCAACACACCTACCAATGCAGCCCAGGATGCCATTAGCCTTCTTGGCAACAAGGGCACACTGCTGGCTCATATTCAGCTTATTGTCCACTGTAACCCCCAGGTCCTTTTCTGCAGAGCTGCTGCCCAGCCAGTCAGCCCCCAGCCTGTAGTGGTGCATGGGATTGTTCTCTCCGAAGTGCAGGACTTTGTACTTGTCCCTGTTGAACCTCATGAGATTTATTTTGGCCTAATCCTCCAATTTGTCTAGGTCACTCTGAATCCTAGGCCTACCCTCCAGCATATCTACTACTCTCCCCAGCTTGATGTCATCTTCAAACTTGCTGCAGGTGCACTCTGTGCCATCTTCCAGGTTGTTAATAAAGACATTAACCCAAACCAGCCCCAGGGTCCCTGGGGCACTCCACTTGATACCGGCTGCCAGCTAGATGTTGATCCATTAATTGGACCCCACTCTTGGACCCCAGTGCTCCAGCCAGTTTTCTATCCACCTTACAGTCCATTCACCCAGACCATACATCTTTAGCTTGCCTGCAAGAACGTTGTGGGAAACCATATCAAAAGCCTTGCTGAAATCAAGGTACTACACCACATCCACTGATCTCCCCGCAACCAAAGAGTCAGTCATCTCATCATAGAAGGCAATCAGGTTTTCCAGGCATGACTTACCCTTGGTGAATCCACACTGACTGTTGCTAATCACCTTCTTCTCCTCCAAGTGCTTAGAAATTGATTCCTTGAGCATCTGCTCCATGATTTTTCCAGAGACTGAGGTGAGGCTGACTGGTCTGCAGGTACCTGGATCCTTGTTTTTCTCTTTCTTAAATATGGGCGCTATGTTTGCCCTTTCCAGTCATCCAGGACCTCTCCTGATTGCTAAGAGTTTTCAAGGATGATGGCCAGTGGCTCTGCAATCACATTAGCCAACTTCTTCAGCACCTTTGGGTGCATCACATCCAGCCCCATGGACTTGCGTATGTCCAGCTTTTCTAAATAGTCCCCAACCTGTTCTTTCACCACTGTTAGCTGCTCACCTCCTCCTCACACTGTGCTCCATGGTGCAGTGCAGTAGTCTGGGAGCTGACCTTGCCTGTGAAGACTAAGGGTAAAAAGGCATTAAGCACTTCTGCCTTTCCCACAGTATTTATCACAAGGTTGCCTTTCCCATTCAGTAAGAGACCCACGCTTTCCCTGATCCTCCTCTTGCTACCGACATACTTGTAGAAACCGTTTTTGTTACCCTTCACATCCCCTGCTAGCCGCAACTCCAACTGAGCTTTGCCCTTCCTGACTTCATCCCTGCATGCCCAAGCAATGCTCTTATACTCCTCCCTAGGAGGCGTCTGTTGGAGGGTGCTAATTAACACACTCCAGCAGCCTCCAAGTCTCATGTCTCAATGTCCCTGTGCTTCAAAAGACTGGTGGAAGCACTTTAACTAAAGTTCGTTCAACGAGGTTTAGTTAAAGCATCCCCGGCACCATTCTGAAGTACAAAGATGCTGGTATATGAGATGCTGCAGGCACTTTAATTAAAGCAGCTCTTGAAACCACTCTAATTGAAGCAATGCCCCCCCCCCCAAAAAAAAATCCCACCTCCATTTGTAAAAATGCCCCTAGTGTCTTCAGCACCTGAATGGTCTGGAGTGCAGGACTCCCCACCATCCCTAGAACTAAGCTGGCATAAACCAGGCAGATTTCCAAAAGGATTTTTCCTCTGTTTCATCAGAAGTTCACTAAATGGATCCATTTTCATGAAAGCACTTTGGCTTTGAAAACCTGGCAGTTTCCAATGGAAATGTTTTGTTGGAAAATTCCCAACCAGCCTTAATAACAATGTGCCAGCTAAGACTTTAAAAACCAATATACTCAGACTTTCCTCCTATACCTTTATAGAACTATAGTGAGTGCTGCTAAAAAAAAATAATGGCTGCTTGCAGATGTTAAAAAAAAAATGCGCTTCACCAGAAGCAGCAAAGCGTTACTTCGATGCAGCTCTGTAGCACCTCTGCAGATCAGGTACTTCAGCAGGGCTTTTTGGCACTTTCAGCTAAAGCTGATTCAATGAGCTATTAGATGAAAGGACCAAAAAAACGCCCAGTCTATACAGATGTTGGATGAGCCAGATCCAACTAAGGTGCTGTCTCTTCTGGACATGCTCGGGGCTGGGCATGGAAACTTTCCATGTTTAAGGTACAGCACCATTTTGGGGGTTTTTTAACATCTGCCAACAGCCAGTAATAATAATGGAAAGGTTTGGGTTTTTTTTCCTTTGGAAAACGCTTTTTTGTCAAAACTGAAATGCCCTGTAGGAAAGGACAGTTGTTTAAGGAACGTCATTTAAGATATGAAATCGGAAGTGTTTTGATATGACGAGCAATAAGCTTTATCAGAATGGAAAATTTCAATGTATTGTTTTGAAGCTACTTTCCATCATGGCATTTGTCTCATTTTATCTCACATGTAAATCATTGCATAACATGTAAATGAGCAAATACAAATCATAGCACAAAATGTAACAAGTCAAAATCAGAAAAAAACTTTTTTTTTTTATATTAAAAGCAAGCATTTTAACTGACCCCCCCCCAAAAAAAACTTTTTTCCCCCAAAAATTCAAAAATGTTGTTTTCACTTTGACTTGGAATCAAAACAATTTTCAAGATGTTGGGATTTCCCATTCTTAGGGTTGAGCTGCTCTGCTCAGAATACCCCATTATTGGGGAGAAATTTTAATCACAACTACCTCCTGCTTTCTAGCTACAGAAGGCGAGGAATCTGCATCCTACAAGAGGTTGGAGTGGGAAGGGCAGTGTCTTTATGCAAATAGACCCTCCACTATTATTCTATAACCCACACTTACAAGGGCTGCAGCAATACCCTATCCCCCTTATAGGGCTATATCTGTGAGCCTTGTTACATGATCATTTTTCGTGGCTCCTGGAGCTCTTAAACCCTGGATTGTCTGCACATTAACATCTTAAAATGGTGTTAAGCACTTGTTATGAGCCTCAGAGTTACGTCACTCCAGGGCAGGATTCTCTCTGATCTGCACTACCCAGGTCCTGTTCCCTTAAGGTGTGGCCACTCCCCATAGATGTGCACCCCAAATTGAAGTCCTCCAGTATCCCAGGATCTCACGCTCCCACCTGTAGACCAGGGATGGAAGCCCATCCTGGCTCACCAGCCCTCTAGTGGCAACTCACAGTTGGGCAGGTGGGGAACTGTCAGAGGTTTCTAGACTAAGGATGTGACTGCTCCAAACTCCATGTTAGCACTAATACCAATTAACATTTGTGCTGCTCACGGTGTTGTGAAGACACACAAAACCTGTTAATCCTTCTTTGCTTCATGATGCGAATTCTCTCCCTCTATGACCAGCACATTCACCTCTGTGTCACCACTATCTCTTTGGTATGAGCAGAATCAGGCCACATGGAGATCAAAAAGAAAATTCCTCTCCAGCCTCACCATGAAATATGTTGATTAGGTAAGAATTCCTCACTCACGGGCCCTGTATAAAGTAAGGTGATTAAGGATGGAGAATGAGAATCAAGCTTCTGGAGAGATCACATTGGTGTGACACTAGGAAATAAGAAATGCCAGCTTACAGCTCTGCAGCTACCCTAGCTTTATCCGCTTGTAACACTGGTCTGCATGCTCAGCACAGATCTCTCTCCTACAAATCCATCTCCCTGCTGCACAACTTATTTCTAATAAACTATTCTGGGGCGTACGGCCACATTGTGGAGTGGCAGGTATGCACCAAGAAGTAGGATAGAGCAAGGCATGGAGACATGGACAAATTTGAGTTCTCTAAGTTGGGCGCTGAATTCATGCCATCTCTTGTGCTGTTCATATAGCAATTAAATAACTGAAAACTAGGACCCCCCCACTTTCTCAGAAACATTACATCTTCAATGGAGAAGGCCCTTGCTTTTCTATAATGGTGGCTGCTTTATCCTTACAAACCTGTTGGCTTCTGGAAAAGTGATGGGGCCATATGGTCTATTATTTATCTTTATTTCAGGTAGACTAGGCCAATATTATTTATGGCTCCAGATACTAATAGTAAAACCTTGGCTCCCACTCATATGTGTTACTTGGCAACTTGACTATATTGAATATTGCTTCAGTAACATTCATATAAATAAATTGAGGGAGGAGAAACCCAACAAATGCAGCTTAAGACTAATTCCCCTCCACCCACTGAATCACGGAGGGCCTTTCACAGTGTTCAAAGCCAAATTACACTTCAGCGCACAGGATTTAATTTGCATCTGCCAACTTCAGACGGGGGATTTACTTGGATAGGGCATTTGCATTCCATAAAAGGAATTGATCTCTAATTAAACTAATATCATGTTTGAGTTTCCACAGTGATAACTGTGAAGACAAAACATCCAACACTCAGCAGGAGGAAGGAGTAGGCACTGTGCATGGGAGGAGAGCTGCCCTCTTTTTTTTAATGTCTGTTGTTCAACGGAGATTTCAGAGAGTAGATTTCTGAATGAAGCAGTGAGCCAGAAGTAAGAATTCCAGGGCTAACTTTTCTGCTGATGTAATTCACTTTGAAGACAGTCGAACTTTTCCAATGTACACCAGCTGAAGATGTGGCCCTAGATTATAATTACGGTCCTCAGCCACATAGACCAGACGCACATTCTCCTTGAATCAATGGGACAGCTTTCATCAAGGACCTCCGGATAGTTGCCAGTTTTGCAACGTGGGTAAAAACTTCTTTCCTGTGCAGGTGAACCAACACAAACTCCCAGCAGCAGTTAATTCCTCAGGTGAGTGCCGCCCACTCTGTATGAACGTGACTTTCAGTGGGCGATGACAACTCCGGCAGCATCCTCAGCTCCCACTGAAGTCACCTACTTGCAGAATCAGTTCCCCATCATGGATATAATTAAGAAATCCTCTCTTATCCCAACCCCACTCTTTATCCAACACCCAAAGTAAAAACAAGATTTCCTTTTAATATTTAAAAATCTTGGCTGAAAGAGACCAAGATCTTTGTTCTTTATGGTTACAAATTTTATTTAGGGATAATATGAACGAGCCTCTATTTCCTTAATTGCCATGATTTCCAAGCTCACCAAAAAAATTGTTGTTTATAATATTTAGACACAAATTCCATAGTGCCAGTAAAGAAATATAATAAAGCAATAGTAGAACAAATATCAGTTTTCTAAGTCATTCTTTTGTTATGTTGGATCAATATAGTTTCCTAACTCTTGTTCAATGAAAAGAAGAGAATTTCCTCAGGGCAGCTCAAACCACAAAAGATGTGACTATTCCTTTACTGATTTTTCTAAATGTATGATGGTAGGTAACAGTTGCAATTATTTTTTGTAGATCAATAGACTTTAAGGCAATATGGGAGCTCAATTATGGCCATCTAGTTTGACCTCCTATATAACACAGGCAAGAGAATTTCACTCCATGATTCCTGAACGGAGCTTCGACAACACATGTTTATACCAGAGTGGATCTTTTATCCCATTTTGATTTAAAGACCTTCAGTGAAGGAGAATATACCACATCCCTTCCTAACCTGCTCTAATGATTCATTATCTCCCCTGTTAAAAACTGGGACTCATATCCAGTTTACATTTTTTTCTAGCTTCATGTTACCACAATTGGGTCATCTTTTGATCCTGTTAAATGGATTCAAGAACCTCTAGCGTTAGATTCACAAATTCCCAGAAGTTTAGAGCTGGAAGGGACCTTGTGACATCATCAGGTCCAGTCCCCCTGCTCTGGGCAGGAAAGACTGCAGTGGTCAAATAACCCCAGCAAGGTGTGTGTCCAGTCTCCTTTTGAAGATCTCCAGGGCAGGTGCCTGCATCACCCCCGCTGGAAGTCTATTCCAGAGTCTGGTCACTCAAACCGTGAAGAAGTTTTTCCTTATATCCAGTCTGAAACCGTCTTTTAGGAGTTTATGACAGGTGCTCCTGGTTTTCCCCTGGGGTGCTTTGGGGAATAGTTGTTCACTTAGCCCTGGATGCCCTCCCCTGATATAGTTGTAAGCTGCCACCAAATCCCCCCGAAGTCTTATCTTTTCTCAGCTGAACAGTCCCATATCTGTCAGCCTTTCCTCATATGTCAGCTTGATCTTCAGGCCTCTGATCGTATGAGTGGCTTTTCTCCGGACTCTCTCAAGCTTCTCTGCATCCTTCTTGAAGTGCGACACCCAGAACTGGATGTAGTGCTCCAGATGTGGCCTCACCAATGCAAGTAGAGTGGGACAATAACTTCCTTAGTTTTGCTTGAGATGCATCGGGTGATGCACACCAGTGTATTGTTTGCCCTGCTACCTGTAGCATCACACTGGTGACTCATATTCAATTTACAATCAGTTATGACCCCCCCCACGTCCCTTTCAGACCTGGTGCTAGCTAGCGTAGCACCGCCAAGCCTGTAAGTTTGTTGGAGATTTTTCCTCCCCAGATGGAGCACTTTACACTTTAGATGTTTTCTTTTAGATCACGATCAAATCACAGATCACTCTTGATAGCAACATGCAAATCCCTGTGTCCAACAGACCCAGGCAGGCTGCTATCTTGTTTCTGATATTGCTCAGGGAAAGCTATTTCAGAGGAAGGCACAAGCTCCAATAATGCAGATAGTATGAAAAAAGCGACTAGGTTATGTCCTAAAACATGTCATTTGATGGCTTTTAATGTTTGTGATCTCATCTTGCTCCCATGAAAGTCGATATCAAAACTCCCATTGATGCGCGTCAGAGCAGTGCGCTGTCTACTCATTTACCTAGCTAGCTATCTAGCTTTTATGGATGTTTATTACCATGGTATCTGAGAGATTGGGCCCTTTATTCCAGATGCAGTACCTAATCATCTGCTTATTATTTATGTCTGGGATTCCTACAAGTCACAAGAGGTAATGAGGTTAGTAAACAGACTTGCCAGACATAAGGTGAAATTTCAGCCCCATTGAAGCCAGTGGGTATTCTTACATTGATTTTAAAAAGGGAAGAATTTCATTTAAAATGGTTTTATAGCAGAATATTCATAGTCTTTTTATACACACTGTACAGAAAGATTCCAATTTCCATTTAAGCATCCTGTGCCAGATCACATTTGTGTATCTAATTTTCATATAGCTTTTCATTCATTTCACAGTGGAATGCATCTGGCTTATTGTACTTGCCCAAATAAACATCCCATTTCACCTCTCTTGGGGAACAGAGAGATGTACATATATCAAAATAAGAAAGATAACTGGGTGTTTTTTTTCTCCTCCTTCTACCGTGTCCAATGTATAAACTGCAAGCCAACAGCATACAAACATTCAGGGTAGCTGCTACACTCAGGGGCAGTGGCTATGTGTGATTGCTGCTGCCACCGCAATGGTAAGCACATGGCTTTGACAAAAGTGTCTTTTTCAAACACCCTCCCCCCAACTCCACCAGCATCTGGGACAGTTGCCCCTGTCGCCTTGCCCTAGTTACCCCACTGCTGCAAGCTGTGCCATTTTGTACCCCTCAAAGAAGTTAAGAACACATAATATTAAAGTCTGGTTTTCATCTCCAGACAGAAACAAGTTAATTTTACTAACGAGAGAGCATTTAAGCCAAGCATCCTTTTGATAGCAAAATAAGGTAACTTTATGAACCTAGTCACAATGTCATAGAAATATAGATCTGGACGGTCATTTAACCCAATTCCCTGATCCAGATGAGGTTAATCTAAATCACCCTAGGCAAATATTTGCCTAAGCTCCAGTGATATTTGTGGCCAGGACTTGGTCTCTGCTAGGCTGATGTCACTCTGTATGAAAGATAAGAGATCTGCTCTTTCTTGTGCCTAAAACTGATTCTCCCTTTGTCTAAGCAACAGAATTTGTATTATTTTAGAGTACAAGGGTCTCTGTGAGTAATGACAGTGGAACTGGGGATAATATGCCCTTTGTCTTCTCATGGATACTTGTGGAAGAAAGAGTTACTTGCTAACAGCCATCATATCTTAATCCAGCTCTGCATAAGCGGAAGGGGAACTTAGTTCATTAAATTGGGCAGGCTAGATTTCCTTAGTTTCTAGGGGAGAAAGGAAAGAAATCTCAAATTCAGCTGAAGCATTTTTATTTTGTACTAGAAGATGAGGCAGCACCAACACCCAGAGATGCTAATGGCAAAACTCTCATTGATTTCAGTGGGAGCAAAATCAGGCCTTAGGCTTGTAATGCAAAATCATGAAGCAAGACCAAAATGATGAGTGTTGCCTTCCCTTGCAGTTCCCCAGGAGCCGTCAATGCATAGATCTCTTCTCTTTCTTGGTAGTGGATAAACAGTGTGAGGGGAAACCGTAATGCTCCCTTGCCACAGGGTGTCTACAATTGTAAATGAAGGTTTCTGGAAAAAAAAAAATTAATTGTGACTCAGTGAGCGTTAAAAATATAAAATTATTAAAACTTCCTTGTAAGAAAAGCTTCTCGTCAATACGGTTTGCATGCTAAGCTCTTCCTTTCCCTGTTGTTCTAACAGACTGTAGGCTGGTGTAGATGATTATTGAGCCAGCTTGATTTCACAGCAGGTGAGCAGAGGGGAGAAAAAAAGCTACCTGTGCAATTCCAATTAACATAAATTAACAGGGCTTGCTCTCAAAAAAAGAGGTATAGATTAAAAAAAAAAAAAGAATAGCTATATGATATCAGAAATTCATTCACTGTTGAGAATGGGGTATTGATAATTAGGTCAGAGCTAATGCTAGCGGAAGCTGAAGTGGGTGTCATGGGGAGAAAGTTTCCTTCATCAAGTGACGTTCCCTTCAAATAAGGCTTAGGGGACACTTGGACACTTAGGGCCTAAGCTTGGATGTGTGCTGAACCATCCAGAGCATTTCTGGTTAGTGGGGAAGGATGGTGCAGTGGTCATAGTCCAAATTCTTGTTCTTCCCTTGGTTTAACCATACAGCCTTGGGCAAGTCAGTTCAAGCTAGCCACCACCTCCAAGGAGCGGGAACCCAGTATGGGGGGGACAGACAGACTAAGGCTTTTATAATATTAGAACAGAACAGGGACAGAGCCTCATCTTCATCTCACGCACTTTCCCTTTCTTACTGAGGCAGAAATTACATTTTTAATCTTTTTCACAGCTGAATTCTCAGCAGATCTTGGTTGTGAGGACAAAAGCTGAAACTTTTGCTGAAGCTGTGGCTGTTGCTGCGTGGATTTTGAAAAAAAGCTAAAAACTTTCTTCAGGTCTGTGAAATAGGAGAAAAGAGACCAGGAGTGGCAAGTATGCAAGTGTTTCATGAGCCCTTGCTTCCCCTGATGGGGAAAGAAAGTTAGGGGATTGGCCAAGCTATGACTGGGGGGAGGGCAGTGTAGGCCAGCAGAACATTACTGGCCCTACCTAGGAATAAAGGCAAACAAACACAGAAGTGTCTTGAAGGCCTGATGTCGTTTGCGCACTGGCCAAGCCATGAAGTCAAAATATAGGATTGAAACCTAAACATTTCACAGGGGCGAGCTTTTTTTGCTTTGGGTATAGATTGTACTCTGACTTGGAGGGCTCATTTGTGAGATTCACATCCCAAATTCACACGTACCCAAACACAGTGAGGCTTGCATCAGAATTTCTGAGATGCCGTGACATTGCATGATTCTGATTTCCCCTTAGTTTTACTCTAGCGTAAGTCCATTGTCTTCAGGAGAATTTATCTCTGCTATACATCATTGCCAATAAGCTCCGACTGCATTTTGCTGTCCAACCCTTGGCCAGGTCCTCACACAAGTGGAGATTTCACCAATGCCCATCAAGTCAGGATTGGCTTTTTGTGCACACAACATAAAGAAATATCTTTTTCATTCCCTTTTGCATTATCTCCAATTAGCTGAGCCCAACATGATTTGTTCTCCCATAGTCTTTGTTGCAGAACTAATCACAGTCAATAAATATAAACACAAAAATAATTAGCTTAAATCAGCTAGCCAAATTCATCAAGCACCTCTATTCAATAACAGAGAGGACATGCAGATTTCCCGAGATTATTTGTTTTGCTGCTACTGTGGGTCTTGGGATAAAGTTCTGGGAGGGGGTGTTTGAAAGGTCTGTAACCATAGCTACAGACACCCAATTAAGCGGTACTAGATCTCTGGGTAATTCTGTGTTTAATTCCACGTCAGTTCTGTTTATCGCTTCATTCCAGAAGATCCTAACATTTTGACATTCCCAGAGCATATGTCTGAGAATTAATGAAAAATTGAAAAAAACCTTCAATGAGTCTTTCACTTTCAACAGAGGCTGATGTGAGGAGGACTTGACAATTCTTCTCACTCTCACTAGAACTAAAGACACCACCCTCAGGGCTAGATTGTTGGCACTGGTCTAATAGTCATAATTGATGAGGACATTATATTGTTTCTCTGAGCTGTTTCAAAACAAAAAGGAGGCTGATTGGCTTAAGGGGACCAGAAATGAGGCTAATGGCAACTTTCTTCTGAACAAATCAAAATCAAAGTATAGTGCCACTTTGTGGACCCCAGGATTTTTAAGACTATCTCACAATTTCAAGAGCAAGACTCCTGATTATCCAAAGTTTGGCACTGGTGATATTATACTTAATATTTTGCCTAACTGAAAACCCATCCTTTATTTTTCATTTTTAGTTTTGATGGATCTCAGATTATTGAATTTTGCAGGATGGTCTTTATTTCATTTGATTTGTTTCTCTTAGGGTGGGTCTGGGGAGGTGTGGGTGTAAGGTGTACAGTTGAGAGCCCAGAGGTGCTAGCTGCTACATTAGGTAGCACCACATCCAAAAGGGACCTGGGGGTCATAACTGACCATAAAATGAATGTAAACCACCATTGTGATGCTACAGTTAGCAGAGTGAACAATACACTGGTGTGCATCAACCAATGCATCTCAAGCAAAACTAAGGAAGTTTTTTGCCCACTCTACTCAGCATTGGTGCAGCTGCATCTGGAGTACTGCATCTAGTTCTGGGTGCCGTACTTCAAGAAGGATGTGGAGAAAATTGAGAGAGACCAGAGAAGAGCCACTTGTATGATTAGAGGCCTGAAGATCAAGCAAGGAACGGCTGACAGATATGAGACTGTTCAGCCTAGAAAAGAGAAGACTTTGGGGGGGTTTGGTGGCAGCTTACAACTATATCAGGAGAGAGCATCCAGGGCTAAGTGAACAACTATTCCACAAAGCACCCCAGTGGAAAACCAGGAGCACCTGTCATAAACTCCTAAAAGAAGGTTTCAAACTGAATATAAGAAAAAAACTTCTTTACGGTTCGAGTGACCAGACTCTGGAATAGACTCCCAGCGGGGGTGATGCAGGCACCTGCCTGGGGATCTTCAAAAGGAGACTGGACACACACCTTGCTGGGGTATTTGACCCCCGCAGTCTTTCCTGCCTAAAGCTGGGGGAGTGGACTCATTGATCTCGCAAGGTCCCTTCCAGCCCTAAACTTCTGTGAATCAGAGATCACAAGTTTGAGGCCATAGCAGAAGCACTTATGGCACAGTTTGTAATATTACAGCAAATCTTCACATTCTGCTACGTCAGAAAGACACGCAAAAAGGAAAGGTTTCTGTACGGGAGATTTTCATTAGCAAAATGTCCACCTCTGGCACAACCCTGAAGACTTGGGTAAGTAGAATTTAGTTGTGTATATTCTCTCCAAGGCTCACATGAAGCTTATGTTAAGAGCTTGCTAGCAATGGACAGTTCTGAAAAGATGCATAAATCGGACTTAATTCAGATTAGCTTCCACAAGCTGGAGTGCTTATTTACATATTCAGAGGTCTGAATTGCTTAAAATTGATCTAGAAATCATACAGGAAAGTCTCTCTCACAAATTCACTCTCAATTCTGGTTCTATGCTGGGTCAAAACTCAAAAATGAAAACAGTCAATGTGTGTGAAGATAGTGAGCCTTAACTGTTGGCTCATCAGCAAGGGCTGATCCTGGGGTATAAAATGCTGAATGCATAGATGTCTTTTCTAAAATGAAGATAATAATTTAGTTAGTTGTGACAGGTAGTAAAATAGCTGGGCTCAGTCACATGCCTAACCAATATTCTTGAATGAACCTTAAAGAAGATTCAAGTTTGATCCCACAAGAGCCTAATCAGCACTCACTGAAACCACTGGAAGTCTTTCCATTGATTTTACAGGGCATTGGATTGAGTCAATATAGGTAAATGGAGTACTTTATTTATCAAGAGCAATCCACCTTCCCTTAATTATGAATGCAAGGATGCCCAGCCATAGTCAGCATAGCTCTATATTGGGACATATTCCTCCTGGGTGCAACTCCATTAACTTCAGTAGAATGATAGGGATAAACTTGGTCCAAACTACTTTAAACAATTTAGTTATTACATGTCAACTTGTGTTGCCAAGTGTTCAGCATCATCCTTGATAGTTAGAGGCAGATTCCATATAGATGTAAGAAGGCACCTTACAGGATGCTGATTGAAAAAAAAAATGGAATAGTACTCCTTTGGAAAATACAGTTTCATCAACACGGGCACGCTCTCTGAAAATGTGTCAACTTTGAGAATTTTTGCTATGGAAAAAAAAAATCCTAAATTATTTCAACTACAACTCCTTCCATTTTAATAATATTGAATCACTTCATTTAAACGCTCTCTGGAAATGTGTCAATTTTGAGAATTTTTGCTACGGAAAAAAAAATCCTAAATTATTTCAACTACAACTCCTTCCATTTTAATAATATTGAATCACTTCATTTAAAAAAAGGGGAAATGTCATATGCATTGTTTTGTTTCATTTTAACCTTTATATTCATGTGTTATACTTAATATCCAATATCGTATATTGTTTCAATATTATCAAATGGAAACTTTGTATCTCACTCAAATACATATTTGACCTTATTGGAAGGAAATGATCCTGGTGTTTCTGTGTGGAATGTTTTCAGTTTTTCCGTTTCGTAAAAATATTGACATTTTCTTTTATTTTGTTTCTGATCTAAAATGTAAAAAATGTTAAAATACCAGAATTCCCCACAGAATGGGATTTTCCTTTCTGAGCAGCTATTATCTTACCCACAGTGTGTCCCACTGATGTCCCTGGGGCTATTTCTGGAGGGAAATAACTTTTAATGCAAGTAACGGGATAAGAACTTAATTCTATTTATTTCTAGGATGCTCTTGACAAAGTATTCCTGATACCTGACAAACACACACATACCCATACAATCACACATACATAATATGACACCACTTCTAAAGTGAAGCACTGCATATTTTGCATGTAAACCACTTACTGGCATTCTTTTCTACTGTTGCCATCATCATCATCATTAATCCTTATACTGTGTTGATCTCATTTTCCACGAGTTTACTGTATGACACTAAAGAAATGAATGAAATGTCTTTTATCCCATTACTACCAGCTCAATTTATTGTTCAGCATGAAGGCTGAGATTCCAAAAGAACGACTGTCAAGAAGCATTTCAAAATCAAATTCTTTTGGCAGGTATCAGCCTGAACTAAAGGATTTCCCTTTTCATAGGGTGGAACCCATTTGTGATGCTGCATTAGGGCTCTTGTCACCAGTGTAATGCATGCACATATTACCAAAATCATATTATTAATTTCCTATGCCTTCACATAATGAGTGGATTTAACAGTGCAGTGTTAGACCATTTCAGGTTTGATATTAATGGCATGCATGTAAATATATGCAAATCAATGTAAATAGGCAGATATTTTTTGCATCCAAGGTTATTAAAGGAGCTGCTGTTGATAAGAGGATTTTTACAATGAAGCTAAGGATCCCACAACATCTATTAAAACACAGTTAGTGTAAATTAGACTAAATGCATAGTTGTTAGCCATAGCAGAGTTTTGCTGAAGTAAGGGATGAGGATGAAACCATTTTCTTCCCACTTCGCATGCTCAGATCTCCTCTCCCACCTTGTCTCAACTGCAATAGCTGGTAGAACGAAATCAGTGCATAGGCTGTGCAAATGATGCCCTGCGGTCTGCAAGTGGCCGCCAAGAGATTTAACTGTGCCCATGGGGTCCCATTCCAGGCGCTGCTCCCTCCAATGCCCTTCTGCAGCTGCTGCAAGAGTCCCTGAGCTTCCTCCCCTTTCTCCAGCTTTGTTTCCTGCCCCTTCTCTTCAGGATAGGCTAGGGTGAGGAGGCACAGCCCACAGTGCCAAGGGAGCTTGTTGCTGGGAGGTTTGAAGGGGACCCAGAGTACTGGTGTGGTGCAGTGGGTGGTACGGTGTGGTGCAGTGCATGGGTATCAGTATGATATAGCAGGAGCCACCCGTGTGATCGTGTGATGAGGCATGGGGACAGAGTGACATGTGCCCTGTGGGGCATTGCAGCACCCAGCCACTCAGAACCTGGACAGCACTGGGTGAAACGGTCTCTTGTTCCTGAAATAGTAACTGATTGAATGTCATCCTGGGAAGGAAAAAAGTCAAATCCCAGTTTTCACAGCAAAAAAGATGGGAGTCCACCCCTATATTGCCACTAGGGTGGTGGACACAAAAATGCTAGCCTTAGATTGTTGGGCTGCTGCAGAGGCAGATAGGAGGTAGACCACTGTTTCCCAATGGGCCACTTCAGTCCCTAATCTGCACCCTTTCTGGCCTAGATCTTATAACAACTCCTGAAGTGCAGGGTCATCCCAAACACACTACCTTCTACCCATTCTGCCCCTACTTCTTTTGGACCACTGCCAGTACAGCTCAGTCTCCCTCAAAGTGTACTCTCTGCCACTGGTACAGCCTTACACCTTTCCTACCTTGGGAAGGCCCTGGGTGTGGGATTTGCCTTCCATTTACACCATAGCAAGGCACAACAAGGAATTCTGGCCATGGGATCAAGGTGAGGGTGGGTCTTGCCAACACCAGCAAGCCAGGGGAGAGTGCTAAACATTTACTCGGCAGTAAGCGAGAAGAGAATCAAGGCCATATTTCTTACATTTTGTGTATGCAGGTTTCATAAAAGGATGACTCCCAAGAAGCTGGGTTTTTTTTTACTTAGTCATTTATTGGCTTAATTGCACCACTTCCCCTACTCAGGGACCCACCAAATGCACCTCCACAGGTGACAAGTCATGGGCCTTTACCTCTGGTGGAGTGGAAGTCTGCAATTTGTCTGCTCTAAGATATGGCAACTGGGTATGTGAATGCTTCAGCTGGGCCAGCTGAGGTTTAACCTGCAGGCACTTTCCTTCAAGTCCTTGGGCCAAGGCTGATCAAAGTGATTCAGAATACAGCTTCTGCCAAACAAAGCATTAATTATTCATTCACCTGAAAGTACAAAGCATTCACAGCCAACACAAAACAAAAGAGAGTCCTCCATGCACACTTCCTTATCTAAGCCTAAACTCCCTCTTCGCAGCTGCTTACTTTACATCTGCACTCTGGAAAGAACTGTCTGTACAGCATGTTCCCCTCTCTTGGAGTGAGTCGTCTTAGTCTCTCAGATGAAACACCCTGGTTAGCTTCTCTGTGTTCACTCAACTAATGCCTCCGTTGTTGTTTTTTCCTATGGGCTTGTCTCTATATGGATTCAATACACCTTTTGATGTCAGGCACTGCTTTGGAAAGGGTAGAACCAGCCTGGGTGGACCTATCTAGCTATTTTCCACTAACTCCTTTCAAACTGAGTATTGGAGTCTACTTATCTATGCCATTGTTTTACCTTTCTGGCTCATGCCCCGCCATGCACACTCCTCTGATTAAACTCAGTGCATTCAAGCACGCAGCAACATAAAGCTCAATGCAGAAAAATAGTGCATATAATATTTTTAAAAGACAGTATGCTGTCCCATTTTGTCATATCCACAAACAGTTGAAAACCTTCTGCTGCCCTCTTGGCCAAAAAAGCCACTCCAGGCTTGTTGAGATGCTGCCGTGTGTGAGGTCAGAGTCTGGAAGTGAACCATGAGTAGGGATACTCCCTCTCCAGTCTGTTCATAAAACAGAGATGTGACCTTTAAGTCAAACGGTAGTGGATGTGCTCCCAGTACATCTTTATAGCTCCCCCTAAACTGGCAAGGCACTGTTCCTCTCCTGCCTCTGGGTTGTACCTACTAGCATGAGTCATGCTTTAAGGATAGATTGCTCAGTGGTTTCGCTGTAATTTTAAAAAGGCCGGGTTTTGCCTGCATTCGCCTTTCCTCACACCTTTTCCAGAAGACATTTGGTCTTGATGGGATGAAGACATTAGGCTCGAGCTCCCTGCTGTTCACAACAGGAAACACAACATAACCATATGTTAAAATATGATACTAATACTTCGTCAGGGCTGGGAATTGTGCAATTTACTTAGCAGGTGAGGTCTCCGACAGATCAGCAAGATGTTACAGGGATAGGAAATTGTCAGAACAGTGTATTGCGAAACCTGGGCATGCACAATAATGAGCAGCAGGGCCCAGACTAACCCAGTAAGTTTGGGGAGTTTAGACTGTGAAAGAAGGAGCATTTTGATATTAATTGGCACAATCACATTAACAAAACTCTGGCCCTAAGCAACAAAGAACAGTCCGTCACGGAAAAGGTCTATTCCATTCCCCTTCTGGCCCTTCCACCATGGACTGGGATTCAACATATCAGTCCTTTCCTGGCTTTACTATGGTCTCCCTTCATAGTCCATGGAAAGCTCGCTCATCTCTGGTCGCTGCGCTGCATTAATAAGTGACCGTTCTGAGCTTCCTTGTGTGAGCAGCTGTAAGTCAGCTCTTTCTGCTTTGAACACAGGCTATTCCCACTTGGATAAAAAGGCACTCTCTTCTGATCGATTCAGTCAAAACCTAGGACAAAAGAAGAGCTATACAGACCTTTACATAGGTAGCAGTGAGTGGCAGTCAACTTGAATGAGCTGTGATTGTCCTGGGAAAAAGTAGTTAGCACATTTTACCTCGCATACTTCACAAATACTTAAAATGGGAGAAGGGGCTTGGAGGTCTGTAGGAGCACAGGACAAAAGCTTTCTCCTGGGAGAAATGCAACCTCCTGTTTTATGGGCCACTTCAGTCCCTAATCTGCACCCTTTCTGGCCTAGATCTTATAACAACTCCTGAAGTGCAGGGTCATCCCAAACACACTACCTTCTACCCATTCTGCCCCTACTTCTTTTGGACCACTGCCAGTACAGCTCAGTCTCCCTCAAAGTGTACTCTCTGCCACTGGTACAGCCTTACACCTTTCCTACCTTGGGAAGGCCCTGGGTGTGGGATTTGCCTTCCATTTACACCATAGCAAGGCACAACAAGGAATTCTGGCCATGGGATCAAGGTGAGGGTGGGTCTTGCCAACACCAGCAAGCCAGGGGAGAGTGCTAAACATTTACTCGGCAGTAAGCGAGAAAAGAATCAAGGCTATATTTCTTACATTTTGTGTATGCAGGTTTCATAAAAGGATGACTCCCAAGAAGCTGGGTTTTTTTTTACTTAGTCATTTATTGGCTTAATTGCACCACTTCCCCTACTCAGGGACCCACCAAATGCACCTCCACAGGTGACAAGTCATGGGCCTTTACCTCTGGTGGAGTGGAAGTCTGCAATTTGTCTGCTCTAAGATATGGCAACTGGGTATGTGAATGCTTCAGCTGGGCCAGCTGAGGTTTAACCTGCAGGCACTTTCCTTCAAGTCCTTGGGCCAAGGCTGATCAAAGTGATTCAGAATACAGCTTCTGCCAAACAAAGCATTAATTATTCATTCACCTGAAAGTACAAAGCATTCACAGCCAACACAAAACAAAAGAGAGTCCTCCATGCACACTTCCTTATCTAAGCCTAAACTCCCTCTTCGCAGCTGCTTACTTTACATCTGCACTCTGGAAAGAACTGTCTGTACAGCATGTTCCCCTCTCTTGGAGTGAGTCGTCTTAGTCTCTCAGATGAAACACCCTGGTTAGCTTCTCTGTGTTCACTCAACTAATGCCTCCGTTGTTGTTTTTTCCTATGGGCTTGTCTCTATATGGATTCAATACACCTTTTGATGTCAGGCACTGCTTTGGAAAGGGTAGAACCAGCCTGGGTGGACCTATCTAGCTATTTTCCACTAACTCCTTTCAAACTGAGTATTGGAGTCTACTTATCTATGCCATTGTTTTACCTTTCTGGCTCATGCCCCGCCATGCACACTCCTCTGATTAAACTCAGTGCATTCAAGCACGCAGCAACATAAAGCTCAATGCAGAAAAATAGTGCATATAATATTTTAAAAAGACAGTATGCTGTCCCATTTTGTCATATCCACAAACAGTTGAAAACCTTCTGCTGCCCTCTTGGCCAAAAAAGCCACTCCAGGCTTGTTGAGATGCTGCCGTGTGTGAGGTCAGAGTCTGGAAGTGAACCATGAGTAGGGATACTCCCTCTCCAGTCTGTTCATAAAACAGAGATGTGACCTTTAAGTCAAACGGTAGTGGATGTGCTCCCAGTACATCTTTATAGCTCCCCCTAAACTGGCAAGGCACTGTTCCTCTCCTGCCTCTGGGTTGTACCTACTAGCATGAGTCATGCTTTAAGGATAGATTGCTCAGTGGTTTCGCTGTAATTTTAAAAAGGCCGGGTTTTGCCTGCATTCGCCTTTCCTCACACCTTTTCCAGAAGACATTTGGTCTTGATGGGATGAAGACATTAGGCTCGAGCTCCCTGCTGTTCACAACAGGAAACACAACATAACCATATGTTAAAATATGATACTAATACTTCGTCAGGGCTGGGAATTGTGCAATTTACTTAGCAGGTGAGGTCTCCGACAGATCAGCAAGATGTTACAGGGATAGGAAATTGTCAGAACAGTTTATTGCGAAACCTGGGCATGCACAATAATGAGCAGCAGGGCCCAGACTAACCCAGTAAGTTTGGGGAGTTTAGACTGTGAAAGAAGGAGCATTTTGATATTAATTGGCACAATCACATTAACAAAACTCTGGCCCTAAGCAACAAAGAACAGTCCGTCACGGAAAAGGTCTATTCCATTCCCCTTCTGGCCCTTCCACCATGGACTGGGATTCAACATATCAGTCCTTTCCTGGCTTTACTATGGTCTCCCTTCATAGTCCATGGAAAGCTCGCTCATCTCTGGTCGCTGCGCTGCATTAATAAGTGACCGTTCTGAGCTTCCTTGTGTGAGCAGCTGTAAGTCAGCTCTTTCTGCTTTGAACACAGGCTATTCCCACTTGGATAAAAAGGCACTCTCTTCTGATCGATTCAGTCAAAACCTAGGACAAAAGAAGAGCTATACAGACCTTTACATAGGTAGCAGTGAGTGGCAGTAAACTTGAATGAGCTGTGATTGTCCTGGGAAAAAGTAGTTAGCACATTTTACCTCGCATACTTCACAAATACTTAAAATGGGAGAAGGGGCTTGGAGGTCTGTAGGAGCACAGGACAAAAGCTTTCTCCTGGGAGAAATGCAACCTCCTGTTTTTAGCTTTAGGAGCTTACCACCATAAGAGACATAGGTCTATCCGGAGAGGGGAGCACTATACAAACACACCAGCTAATTCTTTTAGAGCTGTTGATATTTCTGTAGCACCTGCTTTCTCCTCTAACAATATCAAAGCACTTGATACACACATTAATTGCCTCAGGAAGGCAGTTTAATGTCCCTTAATACATAGTAATATTAACAGACCTGCAGCCAGGAGACCTGAGCTCTGTTCCCAACTCTGCCTATGATGTGCTGTATGTCTTTTTTTTTTTTCTGTCTCTGTGCCTCTTTTCCTCTCTTGTCTTGTTTATTTGTATTGCAAGCTCTTTGGGGCAGAGGCTACACTTGATATATGCATTTATAGTATCCTGCAGAACGGGACTACAATTCATGCTCAGTCTCAGAGGCACCGCTGAAATGCAAATAAAAATAATCGTATTCAGTGCATAAATGGGTAAACCAGTCAACATAGGATTGATTGTGCCCTTGGGGATGCACATAACTGATAGGCTCCCAGGTGGCCTGATTGCCAGACTTGAATTTCAACCACTGCGTACACTTCTTACCACCAGCATAGAAGGAAAAGCAAAACAGACCCGGATACTCAGCTGGTGTAAATCACCATGATAGGCATAAATCCATCATTCATTAAAAAACAAAAAAGCAAACCTGAATGAGTAAGCTATTCCCCAGAAATCATTGTTACTTGCTGCCCTCTTTAAAGCACCACAATGGCTGATGAGAGAGAATATGGATCTACCAGGACCAGCTCTCACAGCTGGCCAGGCCTGGGTAAGTAGAGAATAAACCGACGCTGCTGAGTTAGGGAGAAGTTATTAGGACCTAGTCAAACTTTCAAGCAACATTCCAGTGCTTGCTTGCTTGGTAAATGCAGACTGATTGGCCAAGACAGGGTCAGGTTTACTATCAAACCAGAAGGATGTTGATATTGTTACGTAGCTTATGGTTTATTCATACATGCAAGCTTCTTTCTGTGAGACGAGCCCCTTTGCCCTTTAATGCAAGAGTGCAATGGATCACTGAACAATGGGGAGTCGTTTGTGAGATTTCAAGAACCTCGCCAGCCGGAGTCAGAAATGTCAGCAGCCCAGCCTCCCGCTTGCGAGGGAAGACCTCTTGGCAAGACCACCTCGACAGGCACCTCTCCGTCACGAATGCCAATGAAGTGACCTCCTACCCTCGCTCTGTCCTTAGGCGCATTAGAAAGAGACACATGTCTTACACCGCTCCCCTGTAGTTAAACAGCCAGCTGTCAGTGAGGAAGAACTTCCTGCTTCCCGGAGGCACAGCACTGGAATAAGTGAATAGAAATACTTTGGTACATTGTTGTTCAATTTTTTTAAAAAATTTTTTTGCCTGGAGCTCAACATTTTTCTATGGGAAGTTGAAACTTTTGATGAAAAGTTTTGCTTTGTCACAAACCTGATTTTCCATTGGTAAGGCCAGGTTCCAACAGAAATGCTCTGCCTGTGTTACTGGACAGAATTAGTTTGTTGTGAGAATGAATCCAAAGGGGTAGACAAATGTAGGTATGGCTCAGTTGCATACATTTAAAATGAAGCATGTCAAAGTGAGGTCGCTTGAGCAAAAGCCCAAGTGACAAACAGAAATTGAAGCAATGGCTTCTGGGTAATAAACCCATCCACATCACCACTCGGGATTTAATTCAGGATCTAGTTGTATAAGTTTCTACCAGTTCAACCAAATTTTGTTAGCGCTGTAACAAGCTCATAAGCTTCCATGCTTGCTTCAGCCATCAGTGGGAATCAGGGACACTTGCTGGCTTAATGTGATTACACCTGACTTCTATTTCTTTTCTTCAATCATTGGGCTCCCTCCCATGGGTACTTGATATTCACAACTGGTATTTATGCACTTTCTTTGAAAAAAAGGTATTGGGAGCGGGTTACAAGAAAGCTAAATCCAGGTTAAAAACGAAGCAACCCTTTTAAAAAAAATTTTAACCTGAACTTTTTTCCTGGATGTGAATACGACTTTGGCAGGCAGAAGAAAGTAATTGTACAGGCTGAATGCAAACTCTTTGAGGGCCACGCTGGCAACATTGATCTAGAAAACCCAAGTCCTTCTTGTGAGAGGCACTGAACAAATTCAGAAGAAGAACACTAAAACATCCCCTCTTGGGTCAAATTGCTGACCGCTCACACAGATGTTGTTTCCAACAATTTCAAACTCAAATAAGCAGAGAGATACATAAAATTCAGTTCTTATTTGCTCCCTTGTGCAAAGCCAAATTACCTCCGCTGAAGTCAGTTGCTCCTAGATAAATGAACTACTGAGAGCTGAAACCAGGCAGAACTCATCTTGGTTTGGGGTCAGATACAAACAAAAATTTCAGTGTAAGTTTGTCAAAGATGTTTGCCCAAGCCAAATTTTGTCGTGCAAATTCATAAAGGTTTTCTGAAGACTGTTCATCGTTTTCTTACTAGCTCTAGATTCACACAGACCATTGGTGATTTAAGGTTTCAAAAGGAAATGTTTCACCAATTTCAACTGAGCTCTCTTTTGAAGTTTTGAGCCCATTCAAACTTTTTTTGTGATCTAGTAACTCTAGAATTTGATTTAAAGACTTCAGTTCCAGCCATGACTCTGCCATTGATGTAGGCAAGTCACTTCGCCTCTCTGTGCCTGTTTTTACTTGTGCACCTTTTTTCTCCTGGTAATACAACTGACTGCCCAACCCCTTCTGGGTATGGAGTAATCTGTATGGTCCCCATACAGATCGACTGTCCTAAGTTCACCACCCAGCTCACCTGCCACGTCTTGATAGTATCAGTGGGCAGGTCCTTGGAGAAGAAGACAATTTTTTTTTTGACATGGTATAATACCGCTCATGACTGAGACCCCTCAGGTCCCCTGGCATGTCATATCCTACAATTCACACTCCACTTTGCAATGTCCATTAGGATTTGTTACCCATCCTTACTGGGCAAACTCCCATCTATTGTATTCCTCAATCTCTTCCAGGTCCTTCCCCATGCTAGCCTTTTCCTAAACCTTCCATTAATCATCTGGAAAACCCTGAATAGCCCCAGAATTTTAGGCCTCAGTCAGGTTTCTCCAAGCTTATTTATTGTCAGCTTCTTTCCTCTGTTTTCTTCCACCATTGGAACACTTCTTCCCCTTACTCCTGAGGCCTTTCCCTTAAATTCTTCCAAAGTTGGGTCCTCCCAGCATGATTTCTCTCTCTTAACGGGCCCCTCCCATTCTTCCATGTAACGGGGAATAAAGAGGGCCCTGTTAAAATAAGTTCTTCTGAACACAAGCTGTCTGCACTCAGGAGTTTTGTGTGCAGCACCTGGCACATTGGGGCCTTGAGGTGCTACTTCAGTAATAAAGTAGAACAAAGTTTACTCAATATCAGACAACTGAAGTCTCTGAGATTGTCTTAGTTCTGGCCAAGAACGGCTGTTCATGAATATAAGGATGTGGCTGGTAAGACAATCCAATCTCCAGATTCAGCTTTAAATCCATGTGATTCCCAAGGGCTCTCAAAAGAACAGCCATTGAGATCTATAATTTAGTATTTAACCCCAGCTTCTTTTAATGGAGAATTTCGAAGCGTTATGCAGTATCTTCCAAATATATACGGAGTATTTCTTATAAAGCACTCTGTACACTGTATGCAATGGTGAAGAATTGTTTTACCAGTGATATACAAGTATTTCTAGAGCATGCTGCAATAGTTGTTTTGCAGCACACAACAAAATGCCACTATGTAATATGATACAATCATTCACTATAAGATAACATAGTGCAATTCAGCCATAATATTGAAGTTTAATTATCTGCACTTGGAATAAAAAAATATTTTTTTAATTGCCATGAGTCATCTGGGGCTTTATGTTTCATCTGAAATTTGGATTTCAATAGCTCCAGCTAGCACAATGGAAAATATATATACAAGTGATGCATTTCAGCTCATAATTTTCCATTAATTAAAGTAACCAAGCAATAATCACATTTTGTCAGGGACTGGAAACTAACAAGACTTTCAGGTAATGAGCAGAGAGGGATATAAGTTCTACTCAATAATACAGGAGTTCTGTGAAATAATGAGTTTTGGAAACAATCTGTAGGTGCTGACCAGATATTGATGTTATAAGCTTAGTGACCCTGTTACAGTCAGGTCATGTTTTTCACACAGCGTCTTCCCTCCTAGTGCTAGCTTCCTCTTACCAGGAAAATAATTCAAATACTGTGGTACACAGACATAAGTTGAAGCAGTGCTTTGGCTATCCTAATAGACCATCAGAGCCAGAACCTTCTTCTTGAGTCTCTTGAAAGCACAAATCTTGCCGAACAAGAGGGAACCTAGATCTGAACCCAATGCTGGTTTAATTGCCCAAACCTAAACTTGAAAAACAAGCAGAAGCAAATGACATCCTTCTGTTCATTAACAGCCTTAGAGCATTTATCTCAATTTGTTCTTATCATTGGATTTTGATGATTCAGATCAAATGGAACCCATGTCCAAGCCCATGTGGCCTCTGGTTTCCAAACCCACCATCTTCAATCTGTGTCCTCTACAGAGAGAGTATGATGGCATGCAAATTCTGTGAGAACAGGTTCCTCTCCACCATCTACTTTTAAGGAGACATTATATGGAAGGTCCTTCCTTCCTTCCTAGGAAAGGGGCTGGGGGCTGGAAACACTTCCTTTCCCCATTCCCCATGAGAAACATCCAGGAGATGACCCCTCCCCCAGGTGAAATCACAGGAAACGGTGTAAGATTTTCTCCTGATGAGTTAATACAAATCAAGGAATTTTAAAGTCAGATCAATCACCATCTTTGCAGGTAAAACTCTGCAGCTGAAGTGTTTAGTAACCTGTGGTGTGTCAAGGCCTTGATTGGCTTTGATTTACTGCAGAGCTATTGCCAGGAACAGGGTCTGTGTCACCATCTTCCCTGGAGTAAATGAAACTGGGGTTGACAGGGCAGGAGCAAGCATTTACTCTTTGGTTTCTTTGACCTTGGATGATGAGACTTTGATCATTCACAGGTCCAGTTTTGCCTAGAGTATTCTCACCTGCTTCTGTCAGATGCAAAGAGCATTTGGCTGTTCTCAATCTGGATCAATGAGCTGAAAAAACAAAAGAAAGGTCAGGGGGGTAGAAGCGCAGTCATTTCCAGGTGTGTACTGTATATTGGCACAGAAAGAATCCCTACTGAAGTGATGAGGAGAAATGAAAAATGTCACTCACAGCAGCTGACACAACAGATTCGAACCCTGGAATACCTGTGATGTGATTAGGTGAGGCAGAAGCAGATGGGCTCTCCCAGAAAAAAACAAACAGAACAAAATAATCAGCACTAAACTTTATTAATATTCCTGCAGAGAAGAGACACCATGCAGATAAGTGGGGGAGGGCCCTAACCAAATGTAATGAGGCAGCTGGAAACGATCCCATGCTCCTAACCTACACCACTGCATTATGCAGCCAATATCTTAACAGGGACCTGCACAACTTGTTCCCACAATGTGCATGTGAGCTGGAGATAAGGCACTAAGGGAATTCAGAATCTATTTATTTCCCTTTAAACAAATCTATCGGCATCCAAAATTACAAGCCGGTAGTGAAAATGTTGTCCTCAATGGTGGTCTTCCATCTACTTCTCTTTGTCTTACTTCCCAGCACACACACAAGATTAAACAGAGCAAAATTTAATGTCCAAGTGCCTGAAGCTAAAAAAGGAGGGGCTGCCTTTATTAAAATGACAGGATTCCACATATTGTTAATACCTTTAAAATAGAATGGAAAATCAATTTTGATTGTTGTAATTTTCCCTTTGACATATTCCCTAAAAACTCATAGGAAATATCAGCGGGATCGATGGTTTATTGTGCATTCTGTCTCTCTCACTCATTCTGGACAAAATGAACCTTTTCCCATAGAAGGATTGTATTAATTTTGAGAGTTAAAGACCAGGTCCCCCAGCTGATGTCCATTGGCTTCTACAGAGCTGTGCCAATCGGCAGCTCAGGACCTGGCCCCTAAAAGCCTATTGCCTTTCAGTCCAAGAGATGCCTCTCACAGCTTTCAGCATTAAGGAAGGGTAGTCATTATAGTCAACATCTCATAATGTGCTTTGGCTCATTAGTGCATAGCTCAGTATGCTAGTCAGCTGCACAAAGATAGACAGGACTCCCTTCCAGCAGTTGTTGCTGGATCTTTAATTTTTTTCCCCCACCACATATAGCAATATGAGTGAAGCTGAGACCACGAACTTCACTGAAAAAGGGTGCTGGAATCAGTCAGGTGGGGAGAGATGGAGCCAGATGAACTCAGATCAGGCAGGAGTGATTGAACCATAATTTATGTAAAGAACTCAAGGAAAGCTCTGCTTTGCAGGAGAGTTTTATCTCTTATTGCTCACCCTCCCCCTGAGCAAAGAAAGGCAGTCAGTATTCATCTACAGACCCTATCAACACTCTTTTGGAATCCCATTTAGCTCATTACCATGGATGAGTGAACCAAAAGGTTCACATCCAGGTGAGGAATCAAGCTTTGACTCTCAGCAAAGCCTGTGGCTAGTGAGCTATGTATGTATTCGCGCTGTCCTGCTAACGAGGATCTTTTGTTTCTTCATCTGTAAATCCATCTAGCTCAGCAGTGGTTCAAAAGTCATTACAAGGTGAGGACACGTGGAATGAGTTTGCTGGGTTTCAGCCTGGTTTCTAGTCAAGAAGAGTCCACATCACAAAAAAAAAAAAGATTAATCACATTTTGTCACTAATTGGTTCCCTTGCTAGCACTCTGAGCTGGAAGGAGTGCAAATGGATCCTGATTGCTATACTCCTCTTTCAACCCTATAATGGCAGCTTGTATTGGGTCACCTGTGGGAAGTGACTCTGGGATCTCTGCTTCCAAAAGTATTCATCTGTGCCACTTGGGCTAAAGAAGCAGACCAACTGATTCAGGCATAACGACCAAATTATAAAGCTCTACACCGCTCCTCTAGAAGGTAATGCTTACTCGATTAGTGCAAGCAGAGGCAAGGTCACTAACAGAAAATCGAGTCAGATTTATGAGGGAAATTGAGGTTTGATCCAAAAAAAAACATACAGGAAGTGTCTGTTGCTCCCTCCCCCTTTTCTCATGATTACAAACCCAAAAATGTTTAACAGACAACTCATTTTTTGCAGATTTCAGCTAAATTCCTTTCCCCTCTTTTCCTTCTTTCCACCTCAGCACTTTTCACCAAGACTTTTTATTTAATTTTGCACCTTGTTTACCCGTCCTCTTTTTTTTTATTATTTTGTTTTTTGACACGTGTTTAAAAAACCCTACCTGTCATTAACATAATCTGTGTTTTTTTCCAGGGGTTTGTTCTCATTTTGGCACAAAATTTCTAAAGGAAAACAAACCATTTTTGAGCTGCTCAAAAAATCGCTTCATTCTTCAGGGATGCCAATACAGGGCTGGATATTAGCATTGCACTCGCTACAGAGCAAAGTAAAAAGATCTGTCGAACACAGCAATATAAGCTACGGATGTAGACTCCAGTCCTGCAGCAATAAGATTTTTGCCTGACTAAAAGCTGAAAACGAATGTAAGATTTATGATACAACCCATGGTTGGGCTTATAGCTTACAATTTTAGAAGCCCCGCTCTCCCTCTTCTGTGAGGATGAATACATAAGTCATTTTTCCAGTGGTAAAAAGTTCAGCATTAAATAATGAGAGTAGTTAAGTGGAAGGGGAATAGTTGCAAACAAGAGAGTAAGGATGGATAGATTGTATTTGAGAGAGAAAATTATATAGTAGCAGATGGAGTGATTAAGGCTATTTGTATAATTGGTAAATATATCCCACCAAAGAAAAATGAACATCTCTGGATTTGTTCAGAATTTTGATGTATTTTTTTTCTTTGGTTAACCAAAACCAGTCAACCAAAAATTAATTTTTATTTTTGTCACTGTCTTTCTTTCATTTAATTGGACAGAAGAGCCAGAAAGGGGGGAGGGAAGGGGGGTGGGATCTGGGAAACAAGAACGGGGAATAATACCTTCCAAAATGTTCAGTTATCAAACAATGACACTTTTTAACTCAAATGACTTTTCTGTTAAAATTTTCATTTTGG
This sequence comes from Alligator sinensis, assembly GCF_000455745.1. Lineage (NCBI taxonomy): Eukaryota > Metazoa > Chordata > Crocodylia > Alligatoridae > Alligator > Alligator sinensis. Next base: position 1,296,505 of record NW_005842009.1, read on the forward strand.
CCAAGAATCCATTTCTCATTTAAAGAAAGGCTTTAGATAAAGCTTTTAACTAGCTCAGTGTGTTATCTTCCAGTAATATACTCCAGATTATGAGAAGAGGTGGGGTAGACAAAGGAAACAGGCTGGAAAAATGATAATATCATATACATTGCGCATTCTGGACATATATGATGTTTTCTATCTTCTTTTGAAACATCATGAAGTTGGGAAAGATTTACAAAGTTTGATAAATCAGGAGGTTGACACATTATGGACAGTCCTATATATCTATATCATTAAGGACAGTCCTATATATCTATATAATTCTAGGCAAAATCATCAGCGAGAGCTGTAGCTTTTGTTGCAACTCTTCTAAGCCTCCTAATCATAACAGCCCATAAACTACAGAAGCCATTCTGAAAGGGTGATTTATCTTGAGATTAGACTGTAGTCATCCTCTCTAGATAGTAATTTTTAAAAAGCACCTCATATGAACTAATAACAAGAAGTCATTCGTACAGTTCAATTTCCTGGCCATTATTGTATTAAGAAATATCATCTCAGTTCAAATAGCTTCAATTTTCTAATCCTCAATAACCTGAAGAATGGGGCGTGACCTTGCCTTGTGTCATATAGGATGGGATGCTGCTGCAGGGTGGAAATAGCCACACTATCTGCAAACCTCAGTGTCACCATTTGATAATGATAATGAATGCCTGGAACAGCCCAAAGTTTGGTACCAGAATGGGGAAACAAATGTACCATTTAAGAAAGACCCCCACAGGTCCCAAAGTAGCAATATACAGGCTTAAAGTGGCATCCATGTTTAAGGATTTGCTGAACTGCCAAATAAGAGACCTATATCCCACTTGCGCATGTGTAACACACTGGCAAAGCAGGTGATGTACCTTAATCTCATGTCCAGTATGATAGTAATTAAAGGATGGATCCAAGTTGTCTCACAGATGCAGTTACTTAGGAGTTGAATTGCCTTAACCCAGGTGCATGACAGTGTTAGGCACCTAAGATGCCTCTAAAGACGATAAAGATTGTTAGCTATCTATAAAAGGCAATCCAGAGGACTTAGCATGGTGTGATGGAAGAAGAAAGACACCCACCCACCCATGAAGCCATATAGTGAGTTGTACTCTGACTCTGTTGCAGGCTCTGTCCAACCTTTATTACTGTCCCCTAATATAGACTATCCATCCTCTGTAGTGGGGGTGGAAGATCGCACCCCTGCCCCAATTCAATCAGTATCAGGACATTCCCTATATGCTAACTGAAGCTGAGACCCATCAGACTATCAGCTGCTCAGAAGTGGGCTTACTTATTTGTTTTGACTAGAAACTTTCTTTTAGACCCCAGTCACCACCCCAATAAGAGTTCTGTCAAAACCCATACACTAAAAGTAAATTTTAACTTAGATAAAACAGTATTTTCCGACCAAAAAAAAAAAACCCCCCAAAAATGTCAGCAGAAATTTTCCAGTTCTCCTTACATTAATTATAGATGCCTATTTAATCTCAGACCTTAGTTATGTCATGTGAAAGCTGTGCAGAGCTCCTTTCTTAATTTTTAATTTGTTCTTCTACTTCCAGAACTCCTGATCTTTTTTACTCCTTCTCTTCAAAGTCTTACTAGACTATCTTCTTCTGAAATACTTTGTTCATTTCCAGGCCTCTCCATATTATCAGCTGCTCAGTGAGGGTAATTATGTCTACTTTCAAGGTGCTGCTTTGAACCATATCTGGATTCAAAAACATTTATGAGGTATTTGCTCTATATACTTCTAGCATCGTGCAATGTTGCGCACCCGTGAAGTAAAAGACTGGGTCAAGATTTGGAATGATCCTCTTTAAAAAGTACTTAGTCAAGAATTTCATTTCTTTCCATTTTCTGGATATTCTCCACTAGGGAGCAACAGTCATGTTGCAACTGAGCTGACAATCACAATGTCTTACTTAAAATGAGATTGTCAAAATATTGTGTCAGGATTTCTGTATAAAAGAACTTCTATGGCTGTCACTCATACTTATTATCTCAAACAGTCTGGGTACCATTAACAAATTAATTCCTATATAAATAACCTCACTAAGAAGATGCAGTTAAAGGTTATAAACACCCAGCAATCATTGTAAATTACCATGATCTTATGAGAACTTTAGAATTACATATAAAAAATATAAACGATTGGAAACTCAAGATTAAAGTTAAAATTAAAACTTTTGAAATCCTGAAATTCATTCTTACCAAAGTTAGCAAATAACCTTAACCCCATCATAATATAGCATTCTTGTTTCTGAATGTTTTGTGTCTGAGTTACTGCAAAAAGGATATATTTGTACAATGCATACCCCTCAGGATATATTTTGGAAGGCAGGTGGTCAAGAAGGTGAATGATAAGCCTGCAAATGTTAGAAGAACGGTGTGTTTTTTTCCATTAGCACACCATGTTGGGGACTCTATTAGGAGTGTCTGAATGCTGATAAACTTTATAGTCATGACATTTCCTTAAGAGGGATGATTATTTCAGGGGTTTTTTCCCTGGCCTATCTAGCCCTATGTTCCGTATGCCCTTTAACATCATTAACCATCTGAACACTAATTAACAAATAGTAAGAGAAGCCAGACCTAAGAAAGCATGAGATTAATTTCACCCAATTTTCCAGCCCATCTCAGAATCGTTGTCTACTACCTAGCCCCTTCTCGTTCCCAAACTCAAAGAAAGCAGAGTTGTGTTTGGCAGCAAGGTTCTTTGGGTAGATGTGATATCTTTTATAAGACCAACTGAGTCGTTAGGAAAAAGTTCTTGGCAAGCTTTTGGGCACAGTCACCCTTTTTCAGGCATAGGAAGTCTCTGCTGTTCTGAGACTCCAAGGAATGAGAGAAGCTAAAAGTGTGACAGGAGGTCAGTGAGAACGTAAATAGGTAGAAATTAGGTTTGAGTTGTGTTTGAGCGTTTGATCTGCTTCTGATGGATTAAGGGGCAATATGAATCACAAACAAAAGGTTCTCCAATTATGGGGCTATCTAGCTGATGACCAGATGGGTTCTTTACATGGACCTTCACATTCCTCTTGACCCCTGAAGGGACCTCATTTTGACCTGTACAAAAAAATGACTTCTTGTTTTGATAGTCAAACCAAAAAAACTCAGAAAAAGATGGGGGAAATGATTTCAGGTAGATCTCAAACAAGTTTTTCCCTGGTTTTCCTGCCAAAACCAAACCAAAAAAAGGTAGCTTGAGTTGAAACTGGTTGTTTATATTTCATTTCCCACGAGAGGCTTTTTCCTCCTCTTCTTCTGTAAATGCAATTTAGGCCAATGCGATTACAAAAATATTTCAGTAGAAAAAATCTAAATGCATTGTTTTTAAAAATGTTAAAACTCAGTATTTTGACTTTCTGGAAATGTTTTTCATTTTTGCCAAACTCAGCATGAATTTACATATGTGTGTGCATTGCTTCCCACTTTCTGCTCTCAGTCCTTCCTGGTTGTAGTGCTAGAAATTATAATATAAAAAAGATTCCTAACTAGGAAGACTGAGTTGGTAATTGGGAAAGGGTCCCTCAGTTAAGTAGCTAGTTAGTCAGAGAGAGACCTAGGGTATGCAGGGGTTGCTTACTGTTCCAGAATAAAAACTGTTGTGTGGTTCCTCCCATTCATGTATGCCTGTGTTTACCGAACTCGGTGATCACTATATTGGTGACAGTTCTTCCTGTTCTCTCTTCAGCTACAAGAAGAAAGCATGGCCTTTGGAAAACAGCAGGTTATGCTGCTTAAACATGTAGATGAATCCTTCTTTGGATCCCCAAGGTGCTAGTTCCCCATCCTTTTTGAGCACACTGACTGCTCAATTAGCAAGAGAGGGGGAAACTGCCAATTTACCCAAGGTTATATGCTATGGAGATAATGTTGAGCACAAACCTCTGGATGACACACAGTTACTGCCATAGGTTCTCACTGGCACATTGCCCTCTTCTTGTAAGATCATCCTCACAAATGCCTCAAGCAAAATGACTCGTCAGCCAATTGGACCCAGAAAGAAAACCAAGGGAAAGGCTTCTCTTGTAGGTTTTCTAATTAGCAGGGATCTGGGTTTTCCATTTCCCATGGGAAAATGGAGAAAAATGCAGATTTCCCCCTTAACATGAGGAAAACATGGATTTCTCATTTTGACCAAGAAACCTGTGGATTTTGCATTTTTGCAATGAGCCATCTATAGGCTGGCAGAGTGCCAGCCTGCAGGGGACTGGGTGGGAGTGGAAGGAGGGCAATCAGGGAGAGGCTACTAGCCCTGTGTGAGTCGGCAGCGATCTGATCCAGCTTCAGATCCAGCCGCTTCGGATGGTCCCGATCCAATCCGGATCTCCAAACCAGGTTTCTGCCTCGATCCGGCTGAAGCTTTGGAGCCGCCTCGGCGATCAGGCCATAGGGTATAATGGGGAATCAATGAAATATCTATAACTTTGTTGTTTCTTGTCCGATTTGGATGAAACTTGCAGAAATGGCAGCCTCTGCTAAGAGCATAGAACCTGCTAAGTTTCAAGGAGATCGGTGCAGATGTTTGGGGGTAACTGTACCCCAAATTCTTGAAAGCCAAACTCATGTCATAAAGCATGAGTTCCTGGGAGCAGGGATTAATCTCCCGACCCCTGCTGCCCAGCTGACGGGGAACCATCTACATGTGCGTTACTGTGCAGTAAGTACTCAGGAGTAAATTTGCTACTTGTACTTACAGGTAGCAAATTTACTTGCAATCAGAGCAAATTAAGTGTCTGCACGTGTAGATGGTGATGCCTACTGCACAGTAATTTTCTCTAATCTCAAGTACAGTGTCTAATGTAAACACACCCAGTCAGTGAGAACTAGGCACCTACATTCCCAGTAAAAACCCTATGTTATATTGTCAGTTGCTATTGGTGTTATTACCATTATTAAAATCATTATCAATAACAGTAGTAGTAGTCATTTAATTTAATCAATAGAACTTAAGACCAAGAAGCGTGTGTAGCCCATAAAGCAGAATGTGTGAACAGTTTGTGCATATATAACAACAGACAGTATCTGTTCTCTCTAGCCATAACACCACACATTTCAAGTAGTGGGACCACTAAATTGTATAGAGCATACTGAGACCTATGGCCAGACCCCCTAGCCCCCCACACAGCCATGTTTAAAAAACATCCAGTTCCCAGAACCTGCCAAGTCAACCCTCCTTTGTTTACCTTTCACCTTAGTGGCAAGTGCAATTTTGTCATAGTCCACCTAAAATCCTACAATAATCCTGGAATGTGATTTGAGCAATAAAGAAATTGCTGTGCATAAGGTTTGTTTTTTGGAGAGCTGGGAATAGCAAAGGCTCGAGTTGCAGACAAGTGCATTAATCTTTTCAGTTTTCCTGGAATTAAACCTCATAGACTCTAACCTGTTCTTTATTGCTAGCTCAACCCCCTGGATGCTACTTTTTAAAAATAACCTCCCTAACAGGGAAAACACAGATCCAGAGCCTCTCCTATTTACATACTGCATGGTGAGCCTGGTTTCTCTGCAAAATGCCATTCTGAAGTTCCATATGTTTTCTCTCACCAGCAGGGCTGGAGGTGGGGCTGTGGGGGGAAGTGAGGGGCCTTTTATTTGATCACAAATTTTGCATTTTTTTAATCAAAGAATTTGCATTTTGTTTATCAGGGAAAACCAGCACCCCTATATCGTATCACTGATTGGTTTCAGGGCCAGCTCAACTGATGGGACAGACCCTGCACCCGTTACTCCTGGAACAGACAGAGGAAATTAATTTACAGTTTAGAAAGGTTTATTCCAGGATCTGAGCGTACCAAATGGAAAGGCAAAATGCTACTGCTCAGAAGATGCCTGTGTTTGTATTCGAGTGATGTGAGATCTGCAAACTTTCACGTAAGCTTGCATGTTAAAGTGGCTCAGGTCTGGAGAGCTCTCTGTTTTGAAACAATGCAGCAGTACCTTGTGGGGTTTAAAATGTCCTATCTTGAAAAGTAAACACGGCAACAGCCATTCCTCACTGTTAATATTGCCAGCTTCTCCCTTAGAGAGCTCTGGTGCTGATTCAGAGGTATGTAGCAAACTGCTCCAGAATCTGGAGATATTGTAACAGCTCTAATTGCAGATACTTGTGCTACCGGTAATTAGAGCACCTGCTGCAACCTCATCTAAACAGGTGGAAGAATTTCTGATTAGTGTCTTTGGTTCCATCGAGGTACCATTTCATCAAAGTATATTTTCACAAAGTCTCAGACTCGGCTCTGGTAGTGGCAGGGAGTTATCTCTGCATACCCCCAGGTGCCCAGGGGAAAAAGGGGAATGACAGTGTACAGCATAAGCAAAGACAAATGCCCAGCTTCTGATCTGTTTCTCCCACAAGTCAAAACCAAAAGTCAAAGGACAAAGGTGGTTTTGCATCACCTGAGCCTGACTGAAGACTGGGGCAACGCTGATTTAAGTGGGACCCTGGTGTGCTCCATGCTGAGGCTGTCAGAATGGCAAGGGAACGTTTAGCACCAGAACATTTCCTGGCTAACAGGATCAGACTATTGACAGCCCTTTTATATCATAAGAATAAAGGATGCAAGACAGAGTTGTGAATCAGATTAAGACCCAAGGCTGCAGATGAGTTGTTATGAGCTCAGAGAATCCCATCAGGACTGGCGTCCTTCTGGATGCTTCAGTCACACACACAGAGGCATATAGCCTTGATTCAGGACAATACATAATCTATATGCAGCCTCAATTACTTCCTTCAACTCAGTGTGTACTTGTGATCAGGCATGATTTGGGCCAAAAAAAGAGTTAAATGATTTAAATCTTTGCTTCTGCTTGTACTCAAGTAAGGTGAATGGAGACTTTGAAGTTTGCTGTAATGGAGGGTGATTATGGGATGTGAAATTTGCAATGGAATTATGGTAATTGTAACTTTTGTTCCAACAGGTATTTCTAGGAAGCCAGCATTTTAGATAATTAGTGTTATTTTGTGCAAATAGCTGTGAGCATACAGTATGAAGCAAGGTGACTCTTCCCAGCGGCATGCATTAGCTCACAATATGGGTTTGATTGAACCTACAAAATAGTTCTTCTTTGGAAATGAATGGACCAGTGCACTTCAAGTACCCCTGCCACAGAAAAGGTAAAAGGTAAGGGGGTCGTTTCCAATATTAAAGGTGTTTGATATGGCCAAGACCCCAGCCTTCGGATGCTTTTCAGGCCTGATATGAATCTCTTTAGGCTGCAAAATCAGACAGGGCTTTGCCTACAACAAGCTTCCCACAATTCCTCCTGTGTCCAGTTGAAACTATGGCATACCATGGACATAGATAGCCCTTCTAAAGGAAACCAAGGCAGAGTAAAAATGAAAAATTTACCTAAAAATACAAGAATACATGTTTTATTTTGTTTTTCTGAACATCCAGCAAGGGTTTATTTGTGTTCTTGATAAACGTTAAATCGGCTCCTGTTTTCGGTTAATGTATTCTGCTTTCCCAGAATGGGGCAGGCTTTCTGCATAACATCATTTAGGATCTCAGTCCTATCATCTTGAAGTTGAAAGTAGAAAATATGAATGTATGAAATTCTTTGGTCAGAGAAAGCCACTGAAGTAACCTCACAGCTTCCCCCTGGCAACATTTGATATTAATAAAGCTTGAAACTCAAATCACCCCCATGCAGAAGACTTCCACACCTTGGACTTGATAGGACTAATGTGGCACATTAGCTTCTGTGAAGAGGGGTAAATTCAATTCCCCCCCCCCGCCTTTTTATCATGATGTTCATCAGCAGAATTGTAGTGATAAAACAGTCCCAGAAGCCAAGCTACAGTTTGTGATTAAACTTAACTAGTTAATAACTTTGAGATTTTAAGAAACAGGAGAAATCATGTCCTGTGCATACATCTGGCTTTGAGCTTTGGTGTTAAAAGAAAAGAGGGCAAAGATTCTAGGAAGATGTTGGCTTTCCTAGGCAGGTTTTGTCTCCCTGCTCTGTGCTGCTGGGGCACATGACATCCCAATGGGCTGGAATTCATAAAAGAGCAATGTATCTTCTAAGTGAAATATTGGACATGCCTGCGAGCAACTAATTACTAGTAATTACATAATTAGCTTCTCCCAAACTGTACGCATAGCATAAATCCACCTGAGGGACTTCTGCGTATTCTAACCTTTTAGTAAATAATTATTTCAGTGAAAGTTATCTACAAGATGAAATAATTCATCAAGGACCAATTTTTCAGACTTTGGCCCAAATCCAGATCTCCTTAGGCAACTCAATAACACTTACCCACCTAAAGTCAAACACATTAATGGTCACTTATGCGCATTTCAAATTGTTTTCCCACCTTTGCAATGATGCCCTTCATGAATAGGAATCTGAGGAGCGATCTAAGGCCAATTGCAGTCTGTTACAATCCTGCTTAATTTGGGGAAATGCATACATTTGTGCAAGTCCTTACACCTTTCCTCCCTGCAAAGATCCTTAACCACAAAGAATGGAAGATATGTGGGATCAGAAGGAGAATAATAGGGTGAGCTGGGCACTGCCCTGAAAGGAATATGTCCTTAATTCTCTCTTTTCCTCCCACTGCTGTTTATCCATTTTATCCAATGTCTATTGAATGCAAAATACTGCAACTCTGCTTCTGGCTTGCTCTTTCCTCTTGGATTTCTAGTGGAGGCTGCACTGTCCTGCCTAGCCTAGTGTTTTTTTTTCTCCCTGTTATGTGCTTCTGACAAGTAGAAGATATAGGTTCAAACCTCCTGAAGATGATGGGAGCCTAGAATATGAGCATCCTGCTCCCTAGGCAAGTGGCAGTCTATTGAACTAAAAGCTGGAAGTGCCTAGTCCTCCTTTAGCATCAAAAACCCACTAGTGCATTGTTTTTCCCCAGCTGTACACTCACACATGTGAAGGGGAGTTGGATTCAAGCCTTTTGGCTGTGGGTACTTGTGCAATCATTTGGGAATTTATCCTAATTTAGGGCAGAATGGTGGCTGGCCTCATATACTAAGACCCTGCACATGCACCACTATGTCCCTGTGTGCAAATGCCTCCTCACACCATTTCAGGAATGGATGGGTCTTGGAGAGGCAGCAGGACTTGTACCTCTTGTACTCACTTCCCATGCAGATGTGTAGTAAAAACACTCACAGACAAGATGAATGCAGTCTGTGAATGGCCAGGGTTAGTGACAATCACTGGTCATGGCCAATACCAGGTTTCCACTGACCAGGAAATGAATTGTGTCCCTTGGTCTTCTACACAGAGCTAAAGGCGAGAGCTCAATGCAGCCATTAGAAATCACAGACTCATAGGACTGGAAAGACTCAAGGGTCATTTAATCCATCCCCCTGCACAGATGCAGAACTTAGTCTTCCTAAACCATCTCCAACAGATGGGAATTCTCCACTTCTTTAAACTCTCCAATGAAAAAGGTTATTCCCCACCAATGTTTTAATTCAGACTGTCGCTTTCCCACCAGCTCCTTCCACACTGTGATAAAGAAAAACCCAGAGGTGGGAGAGCTCCTGAGAAGTAAGGACAAGCTGGCTGTCATTTTGAAGGAGCACATATGGCAGCAGTCTCTACTTCAGACAACATGCACTGTTCCCACCCTGGCCCTGGAAATCTTCAGAGTGGAGCTGTATAACTGGTGTGTTATGATACTATCTATGGATCAACAACAAGGTTTTCACCAAAGCAACGGGGAATGAGCTAAAGGAGAACTCTGTTAGCTGACAGCAGTAGTTGGCTCTTATCCATGTAAACCAGCCACCACAATACAATGCAGTGCTGTGAGATCTATGGATAATAAATGCTTTTATGATTATTATTATTGGTGCATATACATGTACACACAGCTTGAAATGTGCTAGAAGAGAGCAGTAGGGTTATATATAAATAAATCTTTCAACTTTCTTTACTGCCAGCCTGCCACTTTAATGCTCTATACTTTCACAATGTGGTTATATTTGAAAAAAGATAGCTGTGACTGTTGCCTTCATCCCCAGCAGATCAGATCCAGCTGTATCTTTGACTCACATCTGCTGCCTTTAAAGTTAGTTCTGCTTTTAGCCCTGCAGAGCTGATACAGCTAACACAGAGCAAGGGAGATAATGTTCTGCTGTGTGGGCCATCCCCCAAATTGCCACCCAATTTCTCTTATCATAAGATAGAGCATTTTCAAATTTTCAAAAGAGTGTAAGTGACTTAGGAACCAAGACCTATGCTCCTAAGGTCCATGGAGTCTTTGAAAAAGCTACTTATAGAGTATTTATTGCTGGTAATAAAACCAGGGGCTTAAAAAGCATAGATCTTTTTGGGGAATCTGTGGTAGTGGCAATTTGAAATCATTTTCCAGCTTTAAAACTCTAAGTAGGATTGACCTGGAATCATAGAGTGAAAATTAACATAGACCCCCCAGGGTATACCCCCCAATGTAGGGTTCCCCTCCAAATTCATAGGGGGTTTTTTTCTGGTTACACCCCTCAATTTGAAAACAAAATATAAACAGGTTCCTTTAAGTAACCTTTTAGGGGTAGCATTGTACCCCCTGCCTGGTCATATAAGTGGCCATGTTTTGGTCATCTCCCCAGTACTTTTGGCCTTTATTCACAGGTAGGAATTCTACTCCTGGACATATAAACCTGTGTGTATAGACAATTGTTGTTCATATGCAGACACGGCATGTACAGTAAGCTAAGGACTGACCACTTACTAGCCCACCTATGTGTGGACACCCATTGTGGATAGGAATTGGCATCTGAAAATGTAGTGAGCTAAAACAAATGGCTAGTACATCAAAGGAAGGGGGCCTTCCTGTTGTTTGCCCCTAAGAGCTTGGTGGCCAGGGCACAGGCGGCCCAGAACCTGAGTCTCTAGCATACTAGGCAAGTGCCTTGGTGACTCAGACACTGGGGGCAAAAGGTAGGATGGCTGCTGTTGTCTTCCTCCGTTTTGTTGCCAGTGAGCATGCAGGGTTATGCTTCCAGGAATAGAATCCCTATCGGAGTGTAAGTGCCAAAAATGCTACATAGATGACCAGTAAATGGCCACTGAGATGACCAAGAAGGAAGGCAGAACTACCCTAACAGCTCAAAGTCAATAGGCAAAGAAAAAAGAATTCTCCACTTTGCAAGTTCCTTTCGTGTTTTTGATTTAGTATAAATATCAGTTTTCAGGACCGTTAGACTGTTGCCTTACCAGTTTGCACCATTCTATGCCCATCCAGGCTGCTCCTCCTCATTGCCATGTAGATCTCACTTCTTATTTTTCAGGAGCAGTCAATGAAAGACAGCTTGCTGGTGCCAATCTGGCCCTCGTTAGGAAGCAAGTAGACTAATAGCTTAGATGGAGATGTTTCTTTGCTGCGTATGCAATAAAGTATAAACCAAAAACTAATGGTTATTGTCAGATATCCCAAAGGTGATTAATTGCTTTTCAAGCAGATGCTCCAAATAAAAGATGTTTTTGCCTCCTTGATTTATAGTGGAAGAGTAGAGACGAAAGAGAAAACACATTCCAAAGAAAGGAAGACAAGTGTCTACCCAAGGGTAACTGCCTGGGGCTCACATCCCAAGGGATGAATCACAGCTATAGAAATGAATGCATATGGCACAATATAACATGTCCTCCCCTCCCAACCCTCTGCTTCTACCCTGAGAGCAGCGGGGTAGGAATGGGTGAGAGAGAGAGAGAAAATCCCACTTTGTTTCATTATAATGTACACATAAAAAGGCGGCGAGGACACAGGGATCTTTTTATGATGGCTTTGGTCGTGTAATAACACCATGGTTTTTTTTAATGCTTGCAGATGGGAAGAGATAACGATCTAGTTTATGAAGGGGAAGACTCAGTCAGACATTGCCACTGTCGCGCTGAGAATGTGGACTGCTTACTTGATGTAGTGTATGATTAAATGACAAGACAGGGATATCTAGAAACCATCATCTATCCAACTACCCATCCATCTTCTTGGCTTGTGTTAAAAGCAATTACAGAGCTTGCTCTCTCTCGTGCTCTCTCTCTCTGTGCCTGTTGGTATGCATGCATGTATACACAAGCCAAAACTGTCAAACTTAGGTGCGTGAGGTTATACATGTAACTCAAGTCGTTGAATTTTAAAAGATGTTGTTCACCTACACTGCCCAATAAAATTTGAGGGGCCGACAACTCTTCAGGCCCGCAGAGGCTGAGCTGTTGTATATTCTCAGAAAACTGATGTGACAGGGACATAAATATGGATAAATCGCTATTTGATTTGGATTTCGGCCCTGCTGGAGAAGCTTGGTTTTACTGGCCAAAAAAGACTTTAAACTTTTTTATCAAAAGAAAAGAGAAGAAAATGGGAGGTGAAATCACTAAACAGTTGCTTGTTAGAAAAAAAAAATGCTTCATGTTTTGCTCCTGTGACTGCTCACGTTCTTGATTCAGGGAAGTACATGATCTGAGCTCAACAATCACAAGTTTCACTGTGTTCCTGTGTCTGTGTAGAGAAACTAGAGAGACTTTTCTGAACTGGTGTCAAATGTGTGCGCGCACATGTGTGTGCGCATGGGGAGGGGGGAGATATTTACTCCTACCTAGTGACCCAATCCAACATCTGTCATCATCAGTGGAAGGTTTTCCATTTATTTTAATGCACGCTGCATCAAGCACATTGTCATCTTGAGCGCGTCCCAATGGGTGTACACATCCAGTTTGTGGTGCCTTAAAGCAGTGTTAGGTGCCAAAAAGCATGCACAGTGCATGTACACTTGTTCGGTGAACTGCTAATTTGCAGTGGAGTGGGTTTTTTTGACACCAGGAAATCTCAGTGTCAAAAAATACTGCCACTGGAAAAAACCATACAGCTAACCAAAGCCATGCTATGGCTGTTGGCCAGGTACTGAGTGGCCAGTTCAGCACAGCTGCTGCCCCAGGAAACCCCCAGGACCCCAGGGTAAGGCTGCTGGGGACAGCACCTGTGCTGGCCCGAGCCTCCCCTACCCCACTGGCTCACTCTGCCGCACACTAGAGTGCACGTGCAGGGACGTGCCCCAGGACAAATAGCAGCAGCACAAATATATGCCACTGCTATTTTTCCCATGGGAAACATGAGCCTCTGCACATGCGTGCTCATTGGGATGTGCCCCTCCTGAGCAAAAAGGTATATATACACAAGTTTCAGGTTTTCTTGGATTGTTTTTCTTTCCTATCAATTTCTTGCATAATCAAAGCTGCAAAATTTTCTCTTACCTTCACTTCAGATTCCTCATCAGATTAAGGGATAAACTCTGGGGGGGAAAAAAATCCCTGCTTGATCATTACAATATTCCTAGACTCTTTCAGAAAGTCATTTTTTTGTAATCTCTCTATCTTCAGAGCTATTCTCTGAGACTTGAAGGAATACCTAGAAATCCCTCACAAGTACGTTCTATTCCCTTATTACCTTTTCCACTTTCCCCATAATAATTGTTTCTGTCTATTTTGATTTCATCTCAGCTGCTAGGGACTGGGTTGTTGTCATAAATGTAAGCAGGAAGTTGCCACGGGTAGGCATATCATGGATAGGAATGAGCAGCACTTCCCAGAACTTCTGAACAAGGCCAAATTTTCTTTTATCCCACAAATAGGAGATACAAGTGGGGTGGGGGGGGTGTCATAAACATCATTTAAAGGGAAATCTTGGATTTTGCTTGCATTCAGAAGTATAAAGAGTAACGCTGTCATTGACATTCAGAAAGTAATGATTCGGTTCATCTCTCTCAAGCTTAATATGGCTTTTGAGCACCTTTGAACTTTTCTAAGCCCCTGTTCCCTATGCTAATAACCCTTTTTATCCCAATTCAACTGTTTGACTTAGCTTTTAAAGCCCTTGGATAAGGGATGATAATTTAGGTCATGTCTATACCACAGCAGCAGCATGGTCCTGTTGGGCAGTTACTAAGCAAGCCTCACCTGCCTGCTCCCTGCACACGTTCTGAATTCAAACAGAGCCATTGTGGATGCTCAATATCTCTTAAGACCTCAGTCTCTGGCATGCTTGAGAACAGCTGGGCAGTGGGGGGGGGGGTCTATCCAGGTTTAAGGCATGTGTAAAGAAGCAGGTGGGCAGTAGGCCTGTGCGACTAGGCAGCTATTCGATTCGGCTTCGGATTCGGCCGCTTCGGATGCCAGCGATCCCATCTGGAGCTCCGGATCGGTTTCCTGCTTCGATTCAGCTGAAGTGGCTCCAAAGGTTCCCTATGGCTGAATACCCTATGGCCAGATCTCTGAAGCAGCTCCGAAGCTTTTCCAAAAGCCTAAAGAAGCCAGCGCTTCGATCCGGACATGCTGCTTCCGTGTCTGAAGTGTTCAATTCTTTTTTGGATCCAAAGCATGGTCCAAAGCCTCACACAGTCCTAGTGGACAGATCATGCTTTGGAATTACCCTTGCTGCTGCCGAAGACTGGTCTCCACAAGTGGAAGGATAATATTGAAAAGAGCTAAAGATTTAGGAAACAAGAGATAGGAAGTCATAGCAGACAACAAAATTTCCCTAAGAAAAGTTAGCTTCATTAGTGGAAGGTCAAGATGATTAGAAAGGAGAGGTGATCTTTAACACCTGTGAAGTGAAGAACATTAATGGGCCATTGATTCCCTCAGCTGCCTGGAGACTAATACCAGAGCTGCTGCACCTTGGAACAGGGTGCTTCTATGATAGACAGGAAATCAGCTTCCTCGCTTAATACATGCACCCCAATTTTGGCAGGCTGATTTTGGGTGGGGACGTGTATGCTGTATGTGAGAAAATATGGTCATTATTTTTCATGGGTATTTGAGAATAAATCTGTAATGTACACAGCCACTGTATTTAAGTTTACCTAACAACTCAGCCACTGAAGCTTGGAAAACCTTAAAAAATTAAGCATACAGTGTTCTTAATTTCACAACTTCTTCATTAAAAAGTCTGCATCTTTCTATGTCTTTCTTTTGGCTGATGTCAATCTGAGGACAACTGGTCATTTGGCTATGGTGGATCTATCTGGCATTGATTCTGACTTTGCAGTAGACTATGGCACGGTCAGTGTCACTGTCAGCACTGTGATAAGACCTCGTGTGCAGGATTTATTTTAGGTGGTTGCACCTGGTCAGGACTATATCTAATTGTGCCAGTGCCCTGATCTTGGATGTTTTGATGATGTCTTCCTCGTAATTTTCCCAGTAAAGTAGATGTTAGTAACACAGAGATTTTGACTTGCACAGAGTTCTAACACTCGTTGGCCATTTTCATTCATATTACTAATTCCATGTTTGCCAGAATACTAGGGGTGTGTGAAACGGGCCCTATTCAATTCAGATTCAGCCTGAATTGGGGACAGTGATTCAGTTCATTGATTTGGATCACTTTCCCCGATTTGATTAGTCTGAATCCAAATCTGAAGATTCAATGCTGATTCAGAGAATCAGAGATTTGGGCATAGACACAGCTTTAAATGTTTTTTCTACATAGCTCAAGGTACCAGGTGGCTCGTGAATGCTGAGATAATGGGGAGGATGGAGCATCCCACAGGAGCGCGGGGGTAGGGCCCCGTATGCTCGGCGGCAAAACCAGAAGTGGATCAGAAGTACTTCCAGTCCACTTCCAGGTCTGACGGGGAGTGTGCTGCGGCCCCCCGTGCACCCCCCAGCTCAGCAATCGACCATAGGAGGACCCTGTATGCCCCCTCAGACCCAGGAGGCACCAGTCACTGAGCCGAGGTGGGGTACAAGGGGGGCCCCCTGGCTTGCCCTCCAGTGGACCCAGAAGTGCTTCTGGTCCACTTCCAGGTCTGCTTCCGAGTGCACAGGGGAGCCCACCACACTTCTGTGGGACATTCCTTGCGCCCCAGCATCGCAGCATCCACGAGCTGCCTGCTACCTAAAGGTATGTAGAAAAAACATTTAAAGCTGTCTCTATGTCTGAATTACTGAATCTTTCCGAATCTCTCCAAATCGATTCGGAGGGTTCCGATTCAATTCGGAGAGATTAAAGGGTCCTCTGGTTTGATTTGGATTTGGAGATTCAGCCACCAAATTGGGCTGAATCTCCACCAAATTGAATCAGGGACCAAAGCTTTGCACAGCCCTACAGAATACCAGGCCAACTTTCAAAACTACATCTAACCCTTGCATTGGAGTCTCCAAGTATTAGAATGGTCTGATATTTGAGTTTTCTCAATCTCTTCTCTTCACAGAAGCTATTCTGTGTGTGCACTCTAAGATTCATGAGTCAACTAGATACAGCAAGGGGACGTTCACAGGAAGAAAGTAAGCTGCTTCTAATAGCAAAGCCTACTCCCTGCTCTCTCCTTTCTCCTGCTGGCTTCCCGTGCCAGAATATGGTGTAGTCATTCTCTTGGATAGAACCGGTATCTGACAGCCAAGTTTCTAATAATGCAGCATGTCGATTCCAAGTCTAACCAATTTGTAGTTTAGTAATGCTGCTTTCTGTAAATCAGAGTCTGAATCGAATCCGGGAGTCAAAGACTGAACATTTCAACATGCAAGTCACTTATTTAGGCCAGGATAGATTGGGTTGGGGCATGGATTTTTTGACCCACCTTTTCTAGGGCCTTCCTCAAGAGAGGCAAGCAAGTCACCCCTGAATAGGGCTGCTTAGATGCCTTGGTAGCTGCCTCGGGTTCCTTATGCCCTTTATGCAATCCTGTGTAAGATCCTGAAAATAAAGTGGGAAGACAGAATACCAAACACAGAGGTGCTGAAGCACACAGGACTGACACACTTAGAAACCACTATCAAGGAGAGGAAGTTGCAATGGCTCGGTTGTGTCAGGAGAATGGGAGGAGACTGTATCCCCAAGAATATTTTTTACAACGAGATTCAAGATGGCTCTAGAAAGTGGGGTTGCCCTCTATGGTGGTACCACAATGTGTTAAAAAATTATATGAAGTCATTCAACATCAATGTAGAAAGCTGGGAGACAAGCACAGAATCCTGTCTGATCAGGCAACATCTGGCACTGGGTGCAGCACAACTGGAATCTGCTTTGCTCCAGAGGATGGAAGCACAGTGAGAAAGAAGAAAGCAGTGTATTGTAAATTTGGACTCCAATTCAGACAACTCATGGATCTGTTAAACTTGTAACAAGCTGTGCAGCTCTTGAATTGGGCTTGTCAGTCACAAGCAGATTTATCAGACACTTGACTAGACCTCTTATGCATACACCATGATCCACAGGATCGAAGGTTGCCTACAATGCTTTAAAATTTAAACCAGCACTAAAGGTCTTCAACTCTAAAAGGCTTTTCTTTCTAATGCCATCTATGGACAGCAGACAGCCACAAGCTTAGCTTGCCTCAACTTTCTCATTACCCCAAAAGGGAGAGAAATTATCAAGATCCCCCGTGTCAAGTTTATGGGCCAGAACCACTTGGTTTGAAGCTTAGCAAAATCTTTGCACGCATGTTACCATTGAGGAAACTGAGGCACAGAGGCAAAGAGATTTATTCAGAGCTACTCCAACTCAGGCAGAGCATTGAATGCAACACAAAAGACTTGCTCAGACTCTGATCTGATGGCTGGTGTAAGTCATGGATGACTCCAGTAAAGTCAGGGGAATTACTCCACCAGCCAAGTAGTGTGAGATCGCCAGCAGCTGCTCTGACCATACTCCCTGCCTCAGATCAGGGCTGCTAGTTCCAGAAGTAGATACAATAATGGACTTCAGAGAGATACTCAGAGGTCTAGGTTGCCCATGTTGCCCAGGACAGATCTCTTAGTTTACACCCCTCCTTAAAACACACTTCTTCCCTAAAACTGATCAGAAACCCCACCATGCATTAACTTGCCTAGAACAAAGCCTGTTCCACTCAATACTAAATCAAGCCTCTGGTAATGTGGGGTTTACTCCTTCAAAGGAAGGTGCTGGACAAAGTGGCTGCCTGGACTCAGATTTAAAATAATAGTAAGTCCCAGCTATTCAGTCTGGCATCTCGCTTTAAATTTTGTCAAGTGCAGCTGAAAGTGAAATACTGAGAAACAAGTGAAATGTGCTGGATTTCTATATTTTTTTATGGGGCCACCTTAAGCACTTTGTGTCTGGGAGTCACAGCAGCCTGCACACTAAACAACCAGGTGTGCATGCCAGCCAGTAAGAAGCACAGAAGAGAGGTACATATTTGGAGCCCACCTCTCTTCTGAATGGTGGCAACTTTTATGCGGTTCCCTGAAACCATGAGTTAAGTATTTCTGTGGATATGGGAGTCCTGCATAGGCCTATTGGCTTAAGGCCATATCCTTTTGAGTCACAACATTTAATCTAATAACTCATTTAAATGCAAAATACATATGCAAAATGATGAAGCCAAGAGTCATGGGCAAGAAGGAGCGTGAGGAAGTGGCAACCTGGTTGTGGAGCCTGGTATAGTGGATGTTGCACGGAGCTGGAGAGAGCCTGTGGTTCTGGGTCTTGGGACTCTGTATGCATTTTATAGGTCTGTGCAAGTAGGCAGCTATTTGATCCGGCTTCAGATCCGGCCACTTCAGATGCCAGCGATCCCATCTGGAGCTCTGCACTGAGTTCCCACTTTGATCTGGCCAGAGCAGCTCCGAAGCTTCAGATCCGCTTCGGAGATCTGGCCGTAGGGTATAATGGGGAATCAATGAAATAGCTATAACTTTGTTTTTTGTCTGATTTAGATGCAACTTGCAGGGGTGGTAATAGGTGAAGGGGTTTGCGGGGAACTGCACCTCAAGCTGCAGACAAGCAAAACTCGTGACATGGGTGCTTGTGGGACTAACTGCCTCTGTCTTGGGGCAGTTGATTGTCTGTATTGATTATTTCCTCTCCTTAGTCTGTGGTTTTGTAGGTGTTAATCCTTGCTAATTAAGGTCATTACGACAGCCCTAGCATTTTGCTTTCAAGAATCTGGGGTGCAGTTTCCCCTAAACCCCTGCACTGATCTTAATGAAACTTGGCAGGCTTCATGGACTCAGCAGGGGCCACCAACTCTGCGGTTTTCACCTCCCTGTGGTGTAACACAGGCACATGACATGAGTTTTGCTTTCAAGAATTTGGGGTGCAGTTCCCCTCGAACCCCTGCACCGATCTTCTTGAAACTTGGTAGGCTTCATGCTCTTAGTAGATGCTACTGTCCCTGCAAGTTTCATCCAATCAGACACAAAACAACAAAGTTATAGCTATTTCATTGATTCCCCATTATACCCTATGGCCAGATCTCAGAGGCAGCTCTGAAGCTTTTCTGAAGCAGGTCGGAAGCTCCAAACTGCTTCAGAAAGCCTAATGAAGCCAGTGCTTCGATCCGGACATACTGCTGTGGACGCCAAAGCGTCCGAAACTTCTCCGGATCTGAAGCACAGTCCGAAGCCTTGCACAGCCCTAGCATTTTGTATTAAAACGAGTTATTAGATTAAATGCATTAAAAGCATCACGACATAGGCCCGCTACCTTCAACAAATCACCTTTCAGGAGTGAGTGCTAACCTCGGGAAGGGTTGCAGAACTGGACCCTTGCCCTGATGCAGGTGGGTAAAGGTAGTCACAAAGAGCCATGGGCATTACTGTCTACTGGTCTGAGTAGAAGTCAGTCACTATTCTTTACTCTGCCCATGGGGCATCTATTGACAGTCCCGTGGGCTTCAGTTTCTTGAATCAGGCCTCCAAATCATGGGATTGCAGGCAGTATGAGATTTTTTAATTTTTTTTGAAGAATACATGTTGTCTTCTTTGTCTCTTGACTTTCTGATCCTTAGGGTTTATGTTGAACACAGGTTGAGGCTTTTCTCTATAGTCATGAGAGCATCTTGTTCTCTATTAGTACCCCAAAAGAAAGCTGAGAATCTTATATAGACACAGGACCCCAGGGCCTCAGGCTTTATCAAAAATGTCAAATATCGTAAGTCTTATGCTGCAGTTGTTGCACTTCACAACCTTTTGCTTTTCTCCTCCCTTCCTCTGGTGCAAATCACCTATTATTCCAGCAAAATCAAAGGAGCTGCATCGCTAAAGAGAGACTGAGACTCATTGCATTGGCTTATGGAAGATACTTCACTGCTTCCTGCCTGTTTCCTCATTTTTAAAATGAGGGCAAGGATACCTATAGCACACACATTGTAAGGAAGGAAATTGGAATTGAGCCTCTTCCTCTTATTTCAGTCTTTGAAATTCCTCCTCTGGCTTCCTCAATGTGCAAGTAATTATCAGAAATCATAATTCTCATGATCTGTTTTGATTTCATTTGCTCAGCCACAGAGCAGTGGATACTTTCTACATTAGCCACTGACAATATTTAGACAGTGCACATTTCCATTCCCAGCTATTTGATAGTGTTTCTTTAACAGAAAACCCATTTCTATTTAGCTAAGGTCCCGCTACACGACAGCCTGAAAACCTAATTGCTCTGTCATTCTCTAATGTAGATCCATAATAAAAGCCTTTATAACATTATAAAAAGGACTCCCCCTCCTGTAACCTGTATTCTAACCTTCTCTCAAGTTTGTTTTATTACATTCCTCTCCTTCTTGACTCTTTTTGTTCCTCCTATGTAACTGATATAAAAGGAGGGGAAAGGCAATAATAATTTTTTTTTCTTGAGAGAGCACATTTCCTCTATATTCTGGTCATCCTCACAACATGTTATCTATGGCTTCTTTTCCCAATCAGTGGTGCTGCCCTCGTGCACCCCACTGCACTTACCGCGTGCCTCAGTTCTTGCACTTGAAGCAAGGTCATTTGCAAGATATTAGCTTGGCTTCCTCCTTTTGCTCTCTCCTCTGCTTTGATCGTGATAATGATGATTGCTGTTGCAGAGCTGAAGAGGCCCAGCCAGAGACCAGGACGACCCATGCCAGGCACTGTACAAACATAGCAAAAGACAGTCCCTATCTGAAGGCACTTTCTGAAGTCAATAGCACAACCCCTCTTCTTATCCAAGTAAGCCAGATAAAGTCCATGATAAGAAATTTGCAAAGTACTCCTGTGTGACCTAAGCCTCTGGAAAGGGTTTTGTGTAAAGGAAGAGAGAGAAACGATAACCTCATAGGGGTGGAGAGGATAGGCCCTGTTGAAATCCTAGTATCCCTTTGGGCAAGGATGCCTAATGCTTAAATATGTCAATATCCCAAGCTGGAAATGTTCCAAAATAGTGATGGAAAGAAACAGACTTTTATTCAACTCTTTTTTATTTAGTGCCCTGATAATATAGTGATGCATGGTTTGAAAATGATGAAGAAAGCAAGCTGGTCAAAGAGTTAAAAAATGACAACAGCCTGTTCTATGAAGATTTGTTCATGATTGCAAAGCCCATGCTCTCTAAAATATTTCGGTCATCTTGTCACATAGCAGGAAAACCACCATGACTTAGGCAACGAGTCACAACACAAACAATGAAAAGTTTTAGTGAATAGTTCACAGATTTCCTGGAGGCTGGAAATGACTCATTCATACTATTCATGCATGCCTGAGACTGAGCAAATACATAAGAAAAGATGAAGATCAATTCTGAGAAGTTTCTCTAATCAAAAGGGGACTGCATTTGAAATAATTATTATTCAAATGTGGTAAAATCCAAGCTAACAGAGGTAGATTAGACATGGAAAAAATGTTACCCATAAATCATTACCAGTGCATCTTTTGACAGTGTCAACGGTGGAAGCTGTCACAAACGCAGCATTTTCACTAAAGGTAGTCAAGGAATTATGTTTTGTATCTATGAAAACTGTTAATAAAAAGATTTTTTTTCTTTTCTTTTCTTTTCTTTTTTCTTTTTTTTTTTTGCAGAACTAGAGTTCAATACCATCAAAAACAATTGTTTGTATTTTAACTGATTTGTTTCCAGTTTTCATTCATACAACAGAAAAAATAAGTTTTCAACTGCTAAAAAAAAATATTTTCAATTCTGATTAGTCAACAAAACCCCAACAATTAAAAAAAAATAGAAAACCTTTGTGACAGATTCATATGTTAGTGAAAAAAAAAATTTCCACTGAGAAAAACATTAAAAAATATTAGCCAGTGCCCACGTCTATGACTGTGTTGTTCTCTAGAACAGGACACAGGTACGTTCCATGAGCCCCTATTTAAGTCCATTAGAATTAAACCACGTGATGTGTACAAGTGCCCTTTGAGCCCTGTCCAAGGTATCTCTATCTTCCACCAGAATAACTGTTGCTTTCTGTTTTCCTCAGGGTAGACACAGCCTAAGGCAGACTGAAAGACAGGCAGCCTGGCAGACAGACAGACAGAGAGATGAAAAGGAAGGAGCAGCTGGCTTCCAGTAAGGCTTTCAGAAACTAATTTTCATTACTACTTAATTCAATCACAGTGAACAGGAAAATAAAAGATAAAGAGCAAAGGAACTTATTAATGAGTTCTTCAGAGAGAAAGAAAAAATAGGGAGATGGAGGATTGGGGGTTTTTTACCATTAAAAAGAGGCTCAAAAGGTATGATGATTATTGTTGTTTGTATTGTAGCCGTGTCTAGGGATTTCAGATGAATGGATTCTCCTTGTGCTCGGTGCTGTACATGCACAAACACACAGACATGCACAAACACCGAGACCTTGCCCCAAACAGCTTGCGCTCCAAGACAAACACTGCAGGCATACTGTCATGGGTGCTCCTACCCTTAAGCCCACTACTCATGTTTCAATTTACACTCAGAGTGGCTACTCTTGACAGATCGGTCCCACTTTGTTGCCTTGCCCGTGGTTTCCATGGGATCTCTAATGCCACCCAAAACATGGATGCGATGGAGAAACTTCTGCAACAGCCGCCATGTTTCATTCAGTCTGATCTTTTGTTTCGTTGTTGTTGTTACCTTTTCAACCTTCACTCTTTTAAAATGACTTGGAGCGAGATAGACCACTTGATACATGCTGGCCTTGCACAAGGCAAAGTGGTTTTGATTCCAGACTTTTCCTGCCCAAGCTGCCCTTCATATTCGGTTTTCCTGCAGATGAACCAAAAACAAATCAAAATAAAAACAAGGTGGCTGGGGATGCTCTTCCTTTTAACAATGCTTTACCTTCAAAGGAGCAATCAGTACTGAAGAGTTGCACTGTGCTGAAATCCTGTCACAGGGATACAGACAAAGCAACCTGCATCAAAACCTGTGACAGCCTTCCCAGAACACAGCAGAGATGAGCTGAAGAGATTTATTAGCCAGCTTCAAAAATTGAAGAGCTTGCAAAGCACTGGCTCTTTCCTTGTTATCTGGAGGAAACTCTAAATCAAAAAGCCCCAATCACGAGAGAAAGAGGTATCATTCAGCAGGGTATAATGATATGACTAGTTTCTACCAGGTCGTTGTACATCAGAGTAAATATATATGCAGTTGGGCTCATAGATGATTCAGCTGAAACATGCCTTGAACATGAGAGGAAGACTGTGCTCTTAGACAGTCACAATAGGGTCAGATCATGAAGTGCTGAGCACCTGCAAATTCTGTTTCCTTCAGTAGAGAAGCAGGGGCTAGTTCATGCATGGTTGGGTCCATGAAACCCAACCAGACTTTAAATGGAAAATTCCAATTCAAGACATTTCGAAGCCAGAATAAAACCAGAAAACTTTTTAGCAGGGGGCGACAATAGAGTCATTAAAACTGAAACAGAGGGCACATCTACACATGCATTTAGGCACATTAGCTTAATGCCCATTAAGGCAATTTAGGCTCGCACTATACGTGCATACATTAAAGTGTATTAACACCAGGTGCATGATCTGATGTAGAACTAAAATTAGTCCCAAGTCAACCCATACACAGTGTTAATGCACCTTAATGTGTTTACACGTGCATTTATGTGCTTTAGCTTTTCACACCTAAATTTGATACCCGCTTTTGCAGGCATCAAATTTAGGCATGAAAAGCCTAAAATCACCATTTTTAAGGCACATTCAGGGCACACACATGTAAATGTGAACCTTTAATTCACCTTAAATCAGGCTTATGCACCTTAAATGGCATGTGTAAATGCGCCCAGAGAATGTACTGGAAGTCACGATAGGAAACAGTGCTGGGTTCAGATGACTCCAGCCAGATGCCCATCTAACCTCATCTTGAAAACCCCCAGGGTAGGGAAGAGCACCACCTCCCTTGGGAGCCCGTTCCAGACCTTGGCCACTCTAACTGTGAAGAAGTTCCTCCTAATGTCCAGTCTAAATCTGCTCTCTGCTAGCTTGTGGCCATTATTTCTTGTGACCCCCAAGGGAGCCTTGGTGAGTAGAGCCTCACCAATTCCCTTCTGTGCCCCCGTGATGAATATATAGGCAGCCACAAGGTCGCCTCTCAACCTTCTCTTGTGGAAGATGAAGAGGTCCAGGTGCCCTAGTCTCTCCTCATAGGGCTTGGCCTGCAAGCCCTTAACCATACGACTGGTGTCAGAAGTGGACTGGCCAAGTTTGCCGATGACATCAAACTCTGGGGTAAAGCATCCACACCCGAGGACAGGAGGGCAATCCAGGCAGATCTTGACAGGTTCATGAAATGGGCAGATGAGAAGCTGATGGTGTTCAACACTGATAAATGCAAGGTTCTCCACCTTGGGAAGAAAAACCCGCAGCATGCTTATAGGCTCGGCAGTGCTACGCTGGCTAGCACTACAGATGAAAGTGACTTGGGGGTCATGACTGACCACAAGATGAACATGA
>NW_005842009.1:1321355-1338565 GCF_000455745.1 Alligator sinensis
TCGAATGGTCACAAACTCCGCCACAACCGATTCAGGCTGGACATAAAGAAAAACTTCTTTACTGTCTGAGCCCCCAAGGTTTGGAATAGACTGCCACCGAAGGCAGTTCAAACACCCACTTTGAACGCCTTCAAGACACATTTGGATGCTTATCTTGCTGGGATCCTATGATCCCTGCTGACTTCCTGCCCATGGAGCAGGGGGCTGGACTTGATGATCCTCCGGGGTCCCTTCCAGCCCTAATGTCTATGAAAACTATAAAACACCTGAGTCCAGATCATTTATAGACACATTGAAGAGTACAGGTCCGAGAACGGAGCCCTGGGGGATGCCACTGGTTACAGTTCACCAAGTTGATTCAGTTCCATCAACTATCACTCTCTGGGTCTGCCCACAAAGCCAGTTCCCCAGCCATTGGACTGTGAAAGAGGAAGAGCATTGAACTGGATATCTCTGAGAGTCACCTACCCCCTATTCAATACCCTCCCTGGCATCAATCGTTACTGGTTTAGAGATGCCAGAGGAAACATCTCCAGCAAGAACCATTAATAGATCTATCATCCATGAATGTAAGCAGTTCCTTTCTGAACCTGGCTATGCTGTCTGCCTCAACCACCTCCTGTGGCAGTGAATTCCCCAAGTTAACTGCACGTTGCATCAAAAAGTATTTTCTCGTTAGTGTTATATCTACATCCTTTCAAAAACCAATTTAGGCTCTTAATCATTCAGGAACCTCTGAAGATTTTATCCTTAAGCTCTAAAGCTAATTAATCATCTATAAAAACCCAACTGCTTTATAGATCTAGGGTAATGTTTAATGTTTGGACCTCAGCTCAATTTTATCAGCTTCCCCTCCTCCCGCCACCCCCATAGCCTTATTGCTTTTCATGGAGACAAATATACAATATTAAAACAAAGTTTATTCTGTAAACATGACATATGGGTTTAAATTGGAACTGAACTTGAACACTTGGTTGATGGACCTACCTCACATGTATGGGATATTCAGACTAAGGTCACAAATTCAGCCCTGAAAAACATAGGATTTCATCATTTAAGGGGCACACACGAGCTCCTGTGCTCCGTTCTGGTTCCACTGAGGCTTAGCTGGGACATAGTGATATGTAGGACTTTTATGCTGGCTGCAAAACCCTCTATTAAAAGAGCTGATAACCAGTCAGCAACATTGTTCATCTCTATACAGGATTAGTCCCTGCATACAAATTAGTTCAAGCCCTGTCTGTCACTGTGGTAGCTAACGGCGTTTTACCCTGGCTAGAAATCTAAGCTGATCCATGTTTTCCCCCAGGCAAATTTTGGAGGGTAGAAATGACCCTCTCACTCTCTTTGTCTGTTTTGCTTTTCCTCACACAGGGCAGTATCCCAAAATGCATTGCTCCAGGGTGCTGACTTGCAGGGATAGCCTCTGGGCACTCTCTCTACTGAAGAAGGCTGGGATGACTTCCCAGATTTTCTGCTATGCACTGATAGTGCAAACACATTTAGGAAGCTTGGACGATGTGGATGCACAGACAGGATTCACCTACTTGCGCCAGGATGTTTTTAACTGAGTCAGAGGCAGTTATTACAAGTCTGGTTATGATTGTAGCGTGCACACTGGGGAAGGCCACCTGTCTGTGTGTGATATAGGCCTAGGGTCTCAGAGATCTGTTTTGTAGCTGTGTTGGTCTGAGACAAAAAGAAATACAAAACTCTAAAACTCTTGGTTCAGAGGTGATACCTTTTATTAAACAATAATAGCAAAAAACTTAAAATTACCTTTCTTTGCAAGCTTTCAGGCACATGCGCCCTTCTTCAGGCTGAGAGGAAATCAAAGATTGTAAAAGTCCCCTTAGGTAGAAAATAAACTTCATGTAGGTAGAAAATAAACACGTGGGATTTCAAAGACATTCATCTCCGTTACATCTGCCATGGTGGGTGCATCTCCACAAGACGTTTACTGCCGAGCTGCCTAATTAGCTCTACAGTAAATGTCTTGTGTCTACACATGCAGCCCTATTAGGCCATAGTTAACTAATTAACTCTGCCATGGATTAGTGCTTGTAAATACAAGTACTATCCTGTGGCAGCATTCTTTAATGCACAACAACGCATGCGTAAATGCTTATGAGGCTGGCTGGGGCATGACACTGCTTCAATGCAGGGCTGCCTGCCAGCTAACCGCACACTGGAGCAGCTTTGTGCCCCAGGCAGCCCCTCCTCAGCACAATGAGCTGGGTCAGAGCAGCCCAAGGCTGGCAGTCTGACCTCCGCCCACCAGACCCCCTGCCCGCTGGGGCTGCTCTGATCCAGCTCAGTGTGCTACAGTCCCAGGCGCACATTCAAACAAGGTGCCTGAGTGCAATAGATGCTGGTGTGATATGCACTGCAATTGATTGCTCCATGCTAATAGCATGTGTAGATGCACCCACTTAGTACTAAACCAGAATGCCAAAGGAAGAGCTGCATTGGACCCCAAAAGAAAGAGGTCCATTTAACCAGTAATGAGATATAATTAGAGATCTAAATTTGCGTAAGAAAGAGGTGTCTTAAAAGGGGGGATTTTCAGAGGGAGAGTATTCCATGTGCTTTCTGAAAATCAGACCCCTTTCAGGTATCTCAAACTGGGCCCCCCAAATTACCCATCACTTCTTAAAATTTAAGTCTGAGAAACATTTTTTTCTTTGGCTGAGGAGGAAGAACAAGGTAACAGAGTATCCTCTAAATGCAATTCTCAGAGAGGTGCTCAGGGGGCAATTCAAAACATGCCACCCAAGCCTACGAACTCTCCTGTTTTCCTTCTTTAGCTTTCCTGGCATCATACAAGGAAACCCTCACTGGGTCAGACTGGCCTGGGTATCCTCTACTGGTAGGCAGAGGGCAGAGGCATAACAAGCCATTTTTTGTGCCCTGGGAAGTGGTGGTGGCTGGGAAAGTGGCAGCAGCAGCTGTTTTTCTTGTGCCCCCTCCACATCAGCCCCCAGTGTCCCATTTACCCACCTCTTGTTATACCCCTGAAAGTAAGAGATGCTATAAAGACTAAGGGAAAGGACAGGACCAGTCTAGAATGGGATTTTAAAGGAGCATAAAGCAGTTATATGTGAAAATCCAAAGGGATTTGTTCACATAGCTTTGATGGCTCCTCTGAAATTCCCAGTGTTAGTGATCAGACTGAAAGACTAGGATACAAGAGGCAAGGAGACAAAGGTCGGTTATAGTGTCTTGTATATAGGACTCATTATGCTCCTCTGGCTCTGTTTGTGGCCTCAGGCAACTGACTTATCCCTTCCACTCATTGTCTCAATTTCTCTCTCCAGTGCCTAGAGGCTGAATTTGTGAGGATCTGAAAAGTACTTTGAAGAAGACTGGATATCTGAGATCTGTCTGCAGCTCAGCTGCTTACCCACTTTGTCACATGAGTAAGGCAGTGAAATCCAGAATACATCCTCCTGCACAAAAAAGCAATTGATATCAGTGGAAGGAGGGTTGGGCTTTAGCGCTGGGACTTACTTTACTCTTCAGTCTTATCCCTGGAACAATACTGACCTGCATCACAAGAAAGAGGTGGGAAGCTTAATTAAAGGTTTTGGGACCTTGAATAAGTGGCTGATCTGAAGAGCAATGACTATCCAGTTGTTGGTTTCTTCAGGTTAACATACAGAAATTATCAAAAAATGAAATGCCAGAGGAAGTGGATTCATGTATGTTGGCTCAAAGCAAGAGTAACTTCACTGAGGTCAGAGGATGTATACTGGAGTAAGTGATACCTGATAACAAAGATTAGGGAAAAGGAGCTAGTGATAAAGAGTGAGAGAGATAATGCAAAGCTGGAAGACACTGTTATGATCATCTAGTTTTACCGCCTGTATTACATAAGATTACATGGGCCATATCCTTGATTTCAGTCAGTAATTCCTGCAACAAGTATAACTTGTGACTCATCTAGTATATCTCCTAGAAAGATATCTTTTTTTTGTTTTAAAGATTGCAAGCAACAAAGAATCTACCTTATCCTATGTGGGCAGATAGGAAGATTCTGAGAAATCAGGATAATGACACTTGCCTTTCTTGGTAAAGCATTTGGGTGACAATCACCCTTCTTCAAGGGTCAGACCAAGGCATACATAAAGCCTACTCTCCACTGTGAGGATTTAGGTCGTGCACAACCCTTCTAACAGTGTTCTCCCCAGGGGGCGATTTCATCCTTGGCGATGTAGAGATCTCTGGCTGAAATGCAGTATATGTAAAACTAAGGGTTATTAGTTAGGTAAAGCAGGGAACTTCAGAGAAGCAGAGTATCTGAAATAGAAAGAGATTGCCAGAACCAGTAACCCACACAGGCCTGAAGCCAAGAAGATCAGAACAGACTATAATCATGGAGCGATACCTTTAGATGTGAACTATTGTGCATTAAATTGACAGATAATGGTCTTTAGCAAGAAAGGTAAGCCTATACAGTTTCTCTAATGTCATGCAGCTAAGAAAGCCTGGGACCTGTTATCATAGCAGCCCACTGAAAGATAGTCATTGCATATCTCTACCATATCAAAGACAGCAGGGAGGGATTACAGAACACCTCTGAAGAGATACGGGTTTGTCAGAGGACTTGTGAAAATCAGCCTGAAAAACAAGTCCTCATCACTGGAACAAAAGATTTAAAAATCCACCTAGTCTGCCCAGATTCTCCAGAAGAAAGTGCAAAGATCCCCCTCATGGACACTTTTGCAACAACTTTCCTATTGGGACTAGCTCTTCAAACAGCATTTCAATTAATGTTTGATACACTTTAGTACAGGGCAGTACCTTGGAGGCTTAATCCTACAGAAAGCTCATTTTCCCACAGGCAGGCAAGGTTCTTTGGGTAGATGGGGTACTTTTTATTAGATCAACTAAATAGTTGGGAAAAGGTTCTTTGCAGGCTTTTGGGCACAAACACCTTTCTTCGGGCATTGGGAAACTGCATTTTCCTATATACGTTCTTTGAGGTCATGTTGCTGGTTTTTTGCTTCCATTTGAGTTCTCCTCCAAGGCTCATGTGAAGTTTTGGGGTACATTATTTGTTTTGGGGTTTGTCTCCACGGAAAGGCAGTCACAAAAATAGCCTTGCCCAAACTAATGCCTACCACATGTTATACGTGAACTACTGATGGCTGTGTTTTCCCAATCTCCCTTTCTACCTTTCAGAGAGGATACAGAGGACATGCATTGTCAGCAGCTATGAAATCTTGATTCTTTGCTCACGGTTAACTCCAGGGGTTCCTGGTTCCTGCATTTGCCAAGTGGTGGTTAGCATGTATAGCTTTACATGGATACCACCACAACCACCATACGTTTTCACTAACAGGATCAAAGATTAATACCAGTGACTCTCAACCAAGGTGCTGGGGCACCCTGGGGTACCCTACAGTCTTTTGAAAGGTGAGAGGAGAGAAGCAAAGTGTGAGGAGATAAGCACAGGCAAAAGCTTGCCCCTACCTGGTCAATCCCCTACCCCCATTGCCTGGACCTTCTGCAAGGAAGTAAGAACTGTAATAAATAAATTAGTTTTCAAAATGGGGCACTGTCCAATTCACAATAGTTATGGAGAGGTGCCTAGAATGTGAAAAAGGTTGAAAACAACTGATTTAGACACAGAGAAAAAAAAAACAACACTTTCTAAAAGGCAGCATCTTGATGCCTACCCACCTATTGAAAAAGACAGAGAGCTCTAAATACATGAGTAATTTTTCAGAGGTGATAAGTGGGTATTTGAATTCAGAGATGTAAGTTATCTCTAGTTACATATCTTCCTATTTAGCTGTGTTTATATATGCCTATATCTCGCTAACTGTGATGCCCATTTTTACAAAGCAGGAGATACCTTTGAAGTGCTGAAAGATGGCTTGTGCTGCTGATGGGAAATGCAACATAATGATTGACAGCATGAACTAAGTTTCCCGCACTGACATTTTGCCACTGATTTTTCCTTTCGACTGTCTTTCTTCCAGTGTCTTTAATAAAGCAGAGTTTACTGGAATCAAAGAGTTCTGAGCTTCTGTTCCTGGCAATGAATACAAGAAGAGAGCTCCATAGAAACACAGAGATGAGGATAGCTTTCCTTTGGCTGTCTCATGAGTGCATGCTTAATTTCAGGCAGATGTAGCGATCTCTACAAAAAGTCAACATTTCCGAGTTTACAGTACAGGGAGCAAGGTTATGTATTTTGCTAAATGCTGGGAATTACTACCATCAAATAGTAACTCCTCCTTCTCCCCTCTCCCTGCCACCACCCCAGGGACATTTTGGGGCCTTTAAAATAAATATAGGATGGGATTTCTCAAAGGTGACAGATCGATTTTTTTTTTCAATTCAGCATTTAATATCTGTGGACAGCTTTGAAAATCCCACCCTTAAACCTTTTTCAGCTTAAATTAGGATTGCTGAATTTGGAGATGAAACTGAAGTAGGACAATAAAGCACTTCGGGCACATGGGCGATCTGGATTCAACATACTTGGGCCTGCTGAAATGGGCTGTTTGCAGAGAGAGTGGAAATTGTTTTGACTGACCAAATACCATATAGGATTTTAACTGTTCAGCAGAACTCCAGTCTGAATTCACAGTGAGTATATACTTCTGAGAACTGAACCAGAGACATTTCAAAACAGGATGAAAGTCTGGCATTATTAGTAGTCGTACTCATTTTATGGCAGTTCCCATCTAAGATCAGAGTTTATCATAGTAGGCTCAGTATATTTCTCTGGTAAGAGACACCTCCTGCTTTAAAAGCTTAGCTAGCAGCAGAGAGAAAGTGTTGGAGAAGAAAGGATGTATCATCACTCCCATTTTACAAAAAATGGACTGAAGCAAAGAGAAAAAAGGTTTTATCAAAGGTATTGTAGTGAGTCTGTAAGAGAGTTGGAAAATGAAGCCACTGTCTTTGGGTGCCAACTCGGTACCTCAACTACAAGTCTATTTAGCCACTATGAGCCAAAACAAAAACCTGACCGCAGCATCCCTGGACTTTTGGGTATTTTCCCTTCCAGCTTTGCCTTCAAAACTATCTGGCTGGGCTGCTTCACTAATAAAAGCTCTGTGTTGCTTTTACAGTGCATCTGACTAAATCCTCTGAGCTACCTCAATTGTTACTGCAGGATAGTCTCATTGCCTAACAGCTATCTTTTTATCACCCTGTTCTTGTCTATGTTGGATAAAGATTAAGAGACTAAGCTTACCTATGTTAGGTTATGAGAGCAGAATACAGAGTTACTTGCTAGGGGTTGCCATCTCTGCACAATCAGACCCAGGAATGTTTCTTCCTCTGACACACAGATGCTGCTGTAAAAAATACCAAAGGGAAGTTTGAATTGTCCCGCTGACTTCCATCCGCAACCCATGGAAGCAGCCGCAGTCCAAAGGAACTACAGAAACCCACAGTCCAGGGTGGATGAACTATCAGGCTGCTTCACAGAACCAGCATTCATTAAAAATGAGGCTTAGAGCCAAATACTATTTCACCTCCATACACCTAAGTGGCACTTGCATTGCCACATAAGTGTAATTTATGTTTGTATAGATGTGCTTCCTTTCTGAGTATGCCCAGTTGGCTGCACTCTGGCCCTGGAGGCTCCGGGGTACAACAGAATTGCTTGTCTTCATATGTAACTGTGTGTAGGTACAACATTTTGGTTGGTGCAAACCCACAGCTTGTAGTTATTTGACATCAGGGGGCATCTACCTTTTAACCCAACAACCTAGAGGGTAGGCCATTTGCCCTACGGACAGGGGAGTTGAGTTTAGAAGCAATCCCGTCACTCAGGAGCGGAGCTTGGACCTGCATCCTGAATTGCCTACCAAAGTGCTCTTAGCCACCAGGCCATGGTCTAGGTCAGTGATTTTCAATCAGGGTGCTGCAGCACCCTGGGGTGCCTTGAGGTCCTTTCAAAGGTGCTGTGAGGTGCCACACAATGTAAGCACTGTTAGGTGTGCAAACAAGCTTCACAAGATAAAACTGGAGATTTCAAATGTTAAATACACTCTGAGCTGTTGAGGGTTTTCTGAGTTCTTTGCAACAGAAAAATTGCTCTATTATTTTTCTGTAGTAAAAAAAAAAATGAGTAAAAGCTAAAACCTGGCATTTTTCACAGGGTGCCTTGAATCTAAAAAGATTGAGAACCACTGCTTTAGGTACTACCCAGGTCACCCTCCACTGGAATCTGGCCCATAGGAGAGCCAAGAAGGGAAGAAAGACAATTCCAGGAGGAAACAAGCAAAAGAGAGGAAATACGATAGGTTTTGGCCCTGGCCCTTGTGTTCAGTGGGACAGAAACTACCCGCCACTGTTTATCCGTTTTATCCAACACATACAAATGCAGTTCGGAAAAGCCAATGAGGCATCTCAAGGTGAAACAGGGCTTGGCCCTTTGGGATTCATTGTGCGGGGCACTGAAGTCCACATAACATCTCTGCAAACATGCAGTAGACACTCACTTCTGTTGTCTGGTGCAAAGGCCTCTTCCCTTCCCTCCTTTTTGGAGTGCCTGGCCCCAGCGGCAGCACAAACTTTCAGTAATTCTTGCACGCCCTCTGCCTCCCTGCCACAATATGATACAGCAGAATTTATTAGGTGCATCCTGGGGCA
The DNA here is from genome assembly GCF_000455745.1 of Alligator sinensis. Classification (NCBI taxonomy): domain Eukaryota; kingdom Metazoa; phylum Chordata; order Crocodylia; family Alligatoridae; genus Alligator; species Alligator sinensis. The sequence goes on from NW_005842009.1 coordinate 1,329,975, forward strand.
CATCAATTTTTTAAACATCTGGCACTTGCCATTGCTGAAGACACAATGCTGGCGTAGGTGGGCCATTGAGGTGCTCTAACATAGCAATTGTTATTTCCCAGGTACAAATAAATCTCTCTGATGAAAAACAGAGTGTAGCTGAAATTTTTGAGAAGTCACGTTATAGAATTCCATTCCCACCTCGCTGCCCTGTTGAAAGTCACCTAGGAAAAATCAGCATAAATTTCAGCAGTGAGTCCAACTTCCATGACTCGTATCCAAACTAAACTTCATGAGGTGTAAAGAGAGGCCGACTGTAGAATTTAAGGGCCAGATTCAAGAGTCCTTTACTCCCATGGAGTGCACTTTGCTCCATGCGTAATGCCTTTGCAATGATTTTAGCAATGCAATTCGGATCCAGATTTCACTTCAGAGTTTTTGGGAGTGAAATCTGTGTTTAGATCTGGGGCTGGGAGGGAGATCCAACTCAGCAGACAGATGAAGTTTTCACCAGATTGTTAAGTAAAACTTATTTGGGAACTTATTTCCTGGAAAAATAACACATTTTGTGCATTAAAACACAAAAAATGCCAGCTTAAAAAATAAGTACTGGCCTCTGTGCTGATCTTGTTTGTGTTTGTTCATGCACTAAGGGCTTTGTCTATCTATTGTACTTTCCAGTGACTCCAGATTACTGCCTCAAAGCACAAAGGCATTAACTCGGCAAGACTCCTTCTTAATAACTCTGCAGAATTGTTCTGCAAATGAACAAAGATAATGTCGGCCTGACAGGTTGAGATTGGGCTGTTGATGAAGGTTGGGGCTGTGAAGAGAGATTTCTCCGATAAATTCCAGCATCAATCTGAGACAGCAGCTGGGAAACAGTAATAAATATATTCTCTCCTTTTAGATGTCACTAGTTATAAATATGAAGCTTCAGAATCGTTCCATTACAGTCGGAATGGAGTCACTTATCCTGAAGCTATCTTGTTTTAAGCTTCCGCCTGCTGTAGTTATTCAGTTGCATGGCATCACGGTGCATCCCAAATGTCAGCCGGAGCTCTCTTTTATGACTATTCTTCTTCTTTCTTGTAACTTTCTTCCTGGTGCCTGTGAACATTAAGTTGAACCACTGAATTCATTTAAGTTTGTTACTGTGGTAATGACTGAGAGTTAGATTTTGACTTGGGCTAGATGCCTGCTGTGAAAGAATGAACTGTCAAGGGGAAAAAAATGAAGAAACAATAAAAGAAAACTCATGCTCTTTAAGTCACTGGACCTGTTGTCTGCCTTTTTCATCCGAGTGGTTTTTTTTTCATTATGGGAGCAAAAATATCAGGAAACAGGCTTTATTAACACTTTGTTACTACCACTGGATGAGATCGCAGGTACGGTCCAGCCAGCTTTACCTGTCGACAGAATGTTAGAGGGTTCTTGGCAGTGTCCTTTTCAGCAAAGCATGCTGGGATTGGATGAAATCTGGGACCCTAGTTAATAACAGGCTTTTCTAATTCACCATCACTACTAGGAGAGACAAGAATAGAGGAAAGTGTAATGGAAAGAGAGTGCTAAATGAACATATAAGAAGGCAGTGCTTTGCCCAGAGCAATACAGATAGCAGCTTGTCAGTTTAAAAAAAACCTCATGAATGTCTCAGAGAAAAGACTTTGGGACGCTTAGTGCCAGTACTCGTGAAGAACTCAAACTGGTTGGTATTTAGTGAGCTTGCCAGGGTAATTCACAGGTGCATATTTTAAGAACAGCTCTATCTTTCTCTTCCTTTTTAATACCGCTTCTGTGATAGCAGGACATCCTGTACAAAGGAGAGGGTGAGAGCATGGGTACATGGGCAAGGAATCGAACTAAATATAAGCCCACAAGGGATGTTTCTAAAATGTCTGTCAAAGTATCTGTGTGATAGAAAACTGGGAGCTTGAGAGTATGAACAATTTTAGGGGAGAAAAAAATTAATCAGAAAATAACACACACCCACACACACATGTATATGTATAAGTATATTTTAGGGGGGAGCCAACATTTTTTGCTAAAGATTTTGTTAAGCTTTTCTCACACACCCCCAAAAATTTAAAAATCCATGGGGTAAACCCTATATTTCAAGCAGTTCTAGTTGAGAGTTCTATAGAGGTCCAACAGAGGACTTTAACCACTATATTCAGAAGGATTTAGTGCCCATAGTACGGGTGCTAAAATTTTCATTCAATTTGGTGAGCTGAGTTCTCTGAAAATCTGGGCATAAGTGTAACAATAGAAACTTCCAAATGCTGGGCACTTCTGAAAATCTGGCCCTTATGGCCAGATTTACAAAGATATTTACACACCTAAAATGCAAATAGTCATTTAGGCTAAGTACAGACAGTCAAAAAGCCCGAGGCTGAATTGATTCAATCTTTGTAGGTTAATCTAAACTGCAAAGACTGAACCAATAAGCAAATGAGCAGACATTCACTTGTGATTCAGGAAATGCAGCCACATGCCTGCAGCGGCTCAAGCCAGGAGCCAGTGAGTGCTAAAGCACAGCTCTCTGGCACTACCCAGCATGGGCTGTGTGTTCACTTCTTCCTGCTGCCCCGAGGTCTCTGGGATTTGCAGTCCAGACTCATAGCACCAGGACTCTACAGGGTTGCTTATTACTTCTTCTTCCTGCTTCCAGGTATCTCTGGGATTTGTAGTCCAGTTATAGCCAGCACTAAGTAAGCCAGCTCTGTACTTTGGGCTACTCTGGGACCCCTCCCAGATCCCAGCTGGGGTTTGCCTGGAACGGGCCAGTGAGCCAGCCCTCACTACTCCAGCTAGGGAGCAGAGGAGTGGGGCAAGCCCTGCTATCTGGAGCAGACAACACAGCCTAGGACTGAAAAGCATGCTGGGGGATTCTGAATTAACTTGAACCAGTAAGGGGTCTGGGACAGCATTTTCATAAACCAATTTGACTAAATCAGTTAACTGATACTACATTCAACCAGGTTTATCTTAAAAGAGTTCCAGCCACAGCAGCAGTGAACTTCTGCTCTGTTACAGGTTGAAATCAGTTTCTGATCACTTCAACCAGTTTATGTGTAACTTCTGTCCCTAGCCTTAGAAACGGTTTTTAGAGTGCCAAAGTGATTTAGACACCTCTCTTATTTATCTGCATCTTTAGGTATCTGTAGCAGGGCCCTACCCTGTTACTAGAGGTATGGGGGAGTCTCAACAACCCCACTCCCCAGAAGCACCTCTGCACACCCACCCCAGATCTGGAAGAACTCACCGGAGGCTAGGGAACCAGGTCCTGGGAAGTAGTGAGCCCTGCAGCAAGGGAGCTGACACGGCTGTGGGGAGTGAGAGAGCATTAGCCACGTGAGCCCAGAGTGAGAAGGATAAAAACCACTGAAAGAAGCCTCAAGGGGCTGCATCTGGCCGAAGAGCAGGCTGCCTGGATCCTGGAGTTGCCAGGGGTTAAGCAGTCACCAGGAAAGCCTGGAGCAAGGCTCTTCTCTGTTTCTTTGTTTGCTTGCTTGATCATTTGCTTTGTTGCACAAGCCTGCAGGCCCTGCAAAGCCTCTGAAAGATAAGAGGCAACCAGGGGATGAAGCCTGGAAGATCTGCTGGAGGACAGCTAAATGCTAACTTATTTGTTTAACTTCTTTTGTTTCTTTTGCATTGTTTACAAGCCTGGGGTGGCCTCCAGGTATTATCCACTAGCCTGGCTGCACCAGAGGCAAGGGCCCTGAACAGTAGGTCCTCAGCCAAAGCCAGCAGCAAAAGTAAAACTGGTCAGCTTAACTAGCTTGACCAAACATACCCTGCAATGATCTGCCCAGACTCTGCCCATAGCAGCCCACAGTATCCAAGTGCCTTTGTAAATCTGGCCCTTAGTGCTGAGAGATTATAGGGAAGGAGGTTTGCAGATATCATAGATAAATCAAAGGCTTCTTCTAATATTAACAATTACTGTTCCACATATGAACCATCACAATCCCAAATCTCAGCAATCAAGGTTTCCTTAGCTTCTTGCAAAATGTTTTGATAAAACTTGCTATTTTCTGAAAACAGACATTAAATATTGTGATAAAAAGAGCATAAGTATGCAAGGTACCTACCTGCAAATAGCCTGACTGGTTATCCTGGGATGTGAGAGATCCAGGTTCAAGTTCCTGGGTTCTGAATCGGGCAGAACGGGGACTTGTACCTGCATTTCTGTTTACCCCTCCTGAAATAGGAAGCAATGGTATTTTTTTTCTCTTTGACAGAAAAGATTTGAAAGTTTTTGACCAGCTCCACATGTCTTCCTTAGTGGTCAACCAGGAAATGGGGACAATTACAAAAATAGAAGCTTCTGACCCAGGAAGAGGGAGTCCCACTGTACTGCAGTTTAGGGCTTTGCTTTTAAAGATTTATGACTCCCTGCAAAGATACCGAGTATAGACTATGGAAGCAGACATAAAACAAGATGCAGGTAATGATCCATGCAAATTCTGAAGGATTTGATAATCACGCTCAGGTGAAGAAGGACATGGAGGGTCAAATTTTGCTACTGGGACTTGGTTCATAACCCTGTGTGAAGTACAAGGGCTCCTAACAGTAGGCATGCACCCATCTTATAGTGGTGCATGTGATACCACAAGGTGAGAATCTGCTCTGAGGTTACACGCTTCTGCCAGCTCTCATTGTTTTCTGGTAAGGCTTCCCATATTGGGGGGGGAGGGGGTTTCTTTTGGTAGGGCCCCTGCTCCTGGAGGAGTCAGATGAGATAAGACTCACCTCTCATCTTTTTTTTTTTCTAAAGTTAATTTCTAGACTGGATAATGTTGAGAAAAGTGACTCAAAAGCACCTACAAGTATTCAGAAGATGATTATAAAGCACCTCAAATTGATTAATTTTTTTAACTTCTCATGATTTCTCTTTTTAAACATTCTTTGGGTTGGTAGCTTGAAATGCTGCACAAACCTGCACAGATTTAATTGGGGTTACGTTGAATTAGCCAGAAAACAATACTCAGAATTTTTCTCAGGTTCTCCAATGCAGGTTTCCTCCTGCAACCTAGAAGAAAAAAACAAGAGGAATTCTGTTGCTTGCACCTTTTCTATATAAAACAGAAGGTTTGAGCAACAGTTAAGAGCAAGTAATTACAGACAGATATACAGTGATACAATTCAAACCTACAATATAATGGCTCCATAAAATTGCCTAGGTTTAGATATACACTGAACCATTTTTCACATTGCAAATGAATACTTTTTTAAAGCTATGACTTTCCAGGAGTTCATGAATTTCCTGGATTCATAGCCCTTTACTAGATGGAGGAAGGAGCAAGAGATACAGCAGTAAAAAAAAGAAGGGAGAATGGAAAGGGAGCTGAGGCAGAGAGGCACCATAAATCCTTGCAGATGAGATTTCCAAAAGCTGCTAGAATAAAAGATGGGATAAACGTATGACATACCCTATAAACATCATTTTGCTTTATCATATCTCCTGCTCTTCAGACTCACCCAAGGATGAGGGAGCCTGACTTGAAATAAGACCACTATGGCTGCTAATGGCCTTCCACTGTGACCCTGGGCTGTGGTCTTAGTGAAAGTAGGTACAGCAGTGCTATATGGCACCTGGAAAAGAAACTTCTCCCTAAAAGTCAGGTGTAGGCAGAAAGTGGGTGGCTGAGGAAGTCACTCTGTTCAACCTAATTCAAGGACCTCAAACGGTTTCAGGAGCATTTGACTGAAGATGCTACCATTGTTGAGATGAGACCGGGGTTATAGTCTCTCTCAGGACAATAATTTTAGGAAGATTTTGGGTGTCTGCCACAGTGTTTGCTAAATTGTAGGGTGGGTAATTTTCTGCCGCCTTTTATTCCAAATGAACAGAGGATTCATCTTCACTTCCTGCCCTCCTAGACTGCTGTGTGATAATGCTGCAGTGACGTTAAACAGCTGTTATGCTCCACCCCAGCCATGTGTGAAATTATCCCTGTGTATATTTTCTATAAAGCACTCTGTAATCGGGCCTGAACAATGGTAAATGCAGGCTATTATTTTTATCTTATTAATATGAAAGGGCAGTTCTATTTTTTATTAGCATTGTAATTTCCCTTCCCAGCGAACATGTTCAGTCTGAGCAATTTTGTAGATTATGGAAAACAATAAAGACGAAAACAAATGCAAAGGCTACATGATTCAAAGTGAGCGTGCGTATAACATCCACCTTGGATTGATTGAAAGGGCAAGTCTACTTCCCTTGTGACCGCAGTAAGAAGCCCCACAAAGTAAACTTAACCTGCCCACGCCCACTAGCTCAACCCCACCACATGTTAAAAAATGTTAAGTAGGCACTTTTAGAGCAATATTGGACGTATGCTATGAAGCCTGTCAAAGTCTGAAAGCAGGGTTGCCAAGGACTGCTAATATGACACATTTCAGTGTTGTGGGCTCATGGAGTAGGAGCAAATGAGTGGGGAATGGGGATGCCCTGCTCCCTAATACAGCCCTGCTCCCTAATACAGTTGGAGGCAGTAAAGCCTATTGGAGGCAGGCAGGGACGCTATTTGTCTTTATGATCTTCCCATACACATCAGTGCACAAATTTTTTTTATAACTGCATTAAATCCTCTGTTTCTCCACTGTCTAGACTGGCAAATGCCTTTAGTTAAATCAAGGTAAAAAGCCCTGCTAGATAATTTGGTTTAAGACATTATGCTCTTTGCTTTTTAAATGCCATGCTAAAGTTGGCTATTTTTCAATATCTCCAATTGAAATGTGCTTAGGTGCCAAACACTCCAGTTTTCAGTGAGAGTTAGGTTTCCTAATATCTTAAAGGCCTTGGGCCATCTTTTCTCCACAGGTATAAACTGTTTTATACCTGTGGAGAAGCAAACCATGTTGCTTCATCAATACCTGACCAAAGACACAAACCAAGGAGATTGCTCCAAAGGAGACAAAGGAGGTCTTCAACTTCTACTGAAAGCATAGATTTTCCCCTACTTTGTCTAACTGAGGGTAACATCACATTTTACCCTTTTTTTAGAGTCATTACTCTCTCCTGGAGGTTTATCAGTATACTTCCTGCATACTTTAGGCTGTTTGCTCTTGTTAATAGATATATTATGCAGCAATAAATAAGACCACATATGCGTGTGTATCTGACTAAGACAAATAGGTGTGTACAAGCCACTATGTATTTCTGTGTGTAAATAGATGCATGTTTATCTGTACATAAAACACCATATTCATCAAGACGAAATGCCTCCGTCCTCCCATGGAATAGTTGAATTTTACCATTTGCAAATACATCCAAGTGTCTTCATAACAGCAGGAGTAAAACTGCCTTTCACAGGAATGAATGTAATGAAATGCCCTCGTCCTGTTTTAATCAGTTTTGAATGGGAGAAAGACGATCATGATCTGAGAAGAGCTGTGTTTCACTTGCCTGTGAATTATGTGATACTGTAGCTTCATTAACATGCTTTACAGTCTTATCTTTATTCATACTGGCAAATTAAATTAGTGCTGTCTTTCAAATCTCTGTCTTTTTTTTTTTTCCCTTTGCTAGGCATGTTGAAACCACCACCAGCAGCAATAAAATGAACGATAGTCATGAGGGTGTGCTACTTTGCTTTGGACACTCGTCCCTGGATTTTAAACGAGTCCTTCAAAAGATCATATTTGTCCTTGTTCCATGAGTTTGGCTGCATTGTGCTGCACGTGTTGGTTACAGAGCACTTTATATTGGCAGACAATGTAGGCCAGTGAACGGGGCACTGGACTGTCAATGAGATCTGAAGTTTCTTCTCTTTCTTTTACTAAGTTGCTAAACGTTTTTTGGGCCAGGAACTACTACTAAGACTCCCTTTTTCTGTCCCCACCGTGATGGTGCTACATTAGGAGTGCAGGGGCTACTGCGACAGCTGCCGGTGATAGGAGGGAGGAGACAAAAAATAATTCCTCTGTGTGCTCTGTCCTCACTTCCTAATGCACATCAGGGGACTAGATCCTAGGGAGTGGATTTGTCAGCTGTGCAGTCAGGCATACATAGAACTTCATAGCTTTGCAAGTGCTAAACATTAGGAGTAAGTAATTTTCCATTAAACACTAAATATTGCAGCCATTAAGAAGCATTTATCTTCTGCATACAGTGCCTAAACAGAAATGAGCTGTAGCATCTCCTGAAATATTAACTGTAAACACATTATAAAAAAATACCATCTCTGTCAGTCATTTCCATCTTCGCGGGAGGTGACCTGGCACTAGGGTTAACACTGCCCTATCATCCTTACCATTATCCAAGGTAGGAACTCATAAAAATGGACACTCTTCAATCCAGTGGGAAAATGAGGGATGGGCAAGGGAAACTTCAGCCTCAGGAACTGATTAAGGGCTAGGGTGCCATAAGGGAGCCTGGATGCAAAATTGATGCAGCTATTCTGCTACTTGGCCAACTACAGGCTCCATGTGCATGGAGCGGGGAAAGGAGTTAGGTAAGCGGTATCAAGAAGGTGCTAGAGGGGGAAAGGAGCAGGAATTGAAGACAGAGTTTCTGTTGAGTCAGCTAATGCCAATGCATGTACATTTTTACTTTAAATTTATAATAAATTCTGTGCCTGCCCGTCTGGCAGCACTCTTTC
>NW_005842009.1:1338596-1343556 GCF_000455745.1 Alligator sinensis
TTCTTTATGAAGACCATGGGACAAGCATAGCATCCCTCGGCTGCTGAATTACGGATTTCATGTCTTCACTCAGCATGGCATTCAGTGACATTTAAGCGGGGGAAGGCAAAAGGCTTAACTCTTTGGTTGGGGGACCCCTTCCCCAGTAGCTGCTGGGACCCTAGAGCTCCCTTTCCTTCCCTCCCTGGGCCCTGAACACCACCTGGAGCCCTTAGCTGCCCTAGGGCACAAACCCTACCACGTATGCCTCTGGCCACTTTCCCCCCACTCTCCCCAGCTCTGCCCAGGGCATCAAAAGAGTTGGCTACACCTCTGCCTCAGTGCTCCTCCCAGGCAGGGAAGATACTGTTTTGAAGGTTCAACCCATTTTCCATTAAATGGATCTGTGCCACTGTCCAATAGCTACGTCTCTAGTGCACAGGATCCTTTTTACGCTGGCAAACTTCAAAATTTCTCCCCAGTCTCTCCATATGGAATCAGGCTGAGAGGTTTTCTGGATGGTCTCTACCTGGATCACACACTGTTATCCGCAGCTCCAAAAGAGCCTGTTTTCCTAGCTAGCTCAGTTAGTCAGAGACAGCATCAGCATTTGAAGTGTGTTGCCTTATTCCACTGGCTTAATGAAGATTTAATTTCCTTCTGCTGTATTTACCGGCAGGCCAGTAGAGATCAACCGGATATTGTGCTGTGGAGATTTGCTTTCCTTGAGTTTGTGCTTTGTATGAGAGGTTGGTTGGTTATAATTAATAAGTCTGTGTTATTTGTTTAATAGATGGGCAGATAAATAAATAACATTGCTAGGCTCCCACTATCCCCCTGGTTACAAACTATACAGACAGCAATCTTTTAAGGGCTCTGGATGTCAAAACCTTCTGTGTTTGCTACCTGCCTTTACTATGATAAAAGAATTTAGTTCTTAAAAAATGAATTGTGATGAGTCATTAGTTTATGACGCACTGACCTGTCTAGTTAGACTAAAACAAAGGTGTCGAGGATAGTGCTCTGAGAAGCTGAATAGTCTTAAATGGGTAAAAAACCTATCACTCAGAAGAAAAGAAAATGATCTACAATGTTACCTGATGCTGTAAGAACTGGCTTTTGAGCATTCTCCTTATTCAATCTCCATTTATTCTTTTTTCCCATCTTAATTTGACATTAACAGGTCAGAGTTAGAATTTTTCAGCTAGTTAACACCCAATCAGCCACCACTTAACTATTTGGCACTAGCTAAACTCATTCCCATTAAGAAGAATTATTCCCAATACTGTTCTGATTAAGCAGCAGTTATTGCCATCTGCTGTCATTAGGGTCTATCAATTCCCCAGTGAAAGTCTCACATATAAGTAACTAATTTGATAATTACCTTACAATACCTTATAACCCTACTTTCTGAAATTGAGCTCTTAAAATAATTAATGTAATCTTGAAATTTTGAAATGGAGCATTGTGGTCCAAGCACTGTGGCGAAAAACATGTGTTCAGGTCCCTGGAGCTGGAAGAACTATGGGCAAATAGACACCCTAGTGCCCAATGAGGATGGCTAACCACTGGACCATATCCTTAACTGAAAAGACCTACCCTGACAGGTAAAAGGGGAAAAGGTTTGGAAATGATGTGTAGGCAGAGGGAAGGACTTCCATCACTTTAGGGATGAATGGAGGGAGGGAGTCCTTTGCTGCAACAATAGGCTCAATGCATAAGTGTGTGTGTATGTATTAGGGGTGTAGGGTTTTTGAACCCGACAGCTTGCTTAATAACTATTCTCCAACTATTTGGGTTGGTCTAATAAAAGATATCAGATTCACCCAAGGAACCTTGTCTGTGTGTATTAGGGAATTTTGCAACAGAATTGTCCATTGTCCAGGTCCCCACACTTGTTAGTAAACTGCTTAGTGGGCTTCTGGGACACCCAGGCTGCCATGAAGTCAGGGCTCTCAGAAAACCTTGGTGTCCATTGAGACCACATGGCTGGTCTCTCATCTGAGGAGTTAGGCAGCTACTTCCCTACTTGGCCGACTCCCCAGATTCTCCTCCTGCAGCGTGAACAGGCAGACTGCCTAACCCTCCGACTGCATGGCTGTCGATCCTAGAGGCATATCTAGCAAATCTGGGGCCATGGGAAGAGATGCCAGGGCAGAGGAAGGAGGTCCAGGGAGAGGAGTGTGCTGATGCTACAGGCTTCAAACACACTGGCAGCTGCTGCCATCATTGCTGCACACCCAGACTCCTGTCCAAGGATGCCATTTGGGTGCCCCTTCTAAATCAGTTAGTTAAGCCTCCTGGTTGTGCCCCGCGACTTCTGTTTTTCATTCCACTCTGGAACAAAACATTTTGGAAAATGCCATTTCCAGTTAGCCACACTGTTGTACCTACCCTCCAGCAGGGCTTGGGTACTCATTGCCAGGTCTGTGAAAAACTCCAGGATTTCTTCACCTTTCTGGCTTTTGCCTGGGAGAGGCAGAAGCAGCCACAGTAAGAAGCTTGTGCATGGGCAAGAGTTGCATGACTTGAAGTAGGCTGTGTCCTTGGTATCCATCCTCTTCGACTCCATGGGAGTGGTGGGTTCACATACCGACAGAGGAGAGCAGGTGTTGAGCCACCCCCCCCTCCCCACCCCCCAGCACCTCAAAGATTATTTTGTACTGCAGATCTTTCAAGCCTTTAAGTTTGGGGGTCAGCAGAGACATGGGCTGTTCTCTTTGAGTTTTTTTGAAAACCTGCTTTGTTGCCTGGATTGAGCTTTAAAGGGAGATTAAGGGTGTTCAGAAAGGGTCATTTACATTTCAAAAACCAATCAGAGACTGACACCTCAGATGAAAGTGAAGGTGGATTTTAGGGTTATTGATCAGACACCCCATGCCCTGGGGTTTGCTGTCTTGCCATACAATGTAAAGGATCATACAAAAGGTTTGAAATGTGAGAATTGTCAGCAGGGTTATTTTTTCCTAGCCTAGAAATGCCTGTAAGTCCAGGTGCTTAGAGACGCTTAGCTCAAAAAGAAATTGTTCCCCTCACAGCATCCCTTGGATTAACGACTGTGTGGTACATACAGTAACCTTGTCCCTGCTGCTGACCTTGGACTGCTGCTGCCTTTCAGCGGTATTAACCCCACTACTGCCAGCGCCCACTTGGAACTTAGAGCCTCTGCTTGCCTCTCGTCTTAATCTGAATGAATCTGGACCTACCCCCAAATCTACCACCCTCAATAAGGAGACTTTGGAACAGAATCTCAGCACTCATGAAAACATGGGGGAAAGAATCATAGAAATACCTAGAGGGATGGATGGATGGACAGGCAGACAGACAGATAGAAATGTGAATATGCATACGAATAGAAATGCAAGCTTACCAAGAATTTATCTCATTAAAAAATAATAAGAATTAATAAGAGTTAGTTTAGACAGGGGGGCTATTAACCAACGTCCTGCTTACCTAAGTCTGCACAATATGATTTCTTTGTATGTTTTAACAGCATGGTCTGTACTCCTGTCGGAGGCAGCAGTAACGTAATTTCAGAAGAAGTTACTGTGTATTAATGTTTCTGTGGTCACATCCTCTGGCTGCGTCCCCCACGTGCTTTGTACCCTGCCTAGACCAGCCAGTCTATTTACCTGTGTGCCCGCTACTGTTCTGGGGTCAGGGAAAAGGGAGGACAGGGTGGCACCTTATTAGAAACTAACTGGTTCGGAGAGGCATGCGCTTTTGTAGGCAACAACCTATTTGGTCAGATGCCACCCTGTTCTGCATTTTGCCTCACTTTACACTAACCTGGCTAACCACTTCTCTGTTCTGGGATCATGAATGATGAATTGATCATGAGTAGGCATTGGTGCTTGTATACTCCAGGAGACAGTATTCCTAGCTTTTTATTCTAGTATGGAGCCACCTGTTATCATGTGCAGCTGTAGCTGTGTGGAGGTCCTCGGTATCTTGACCCTGGGAGGAGAGGAGACAACTGGAGTGACCTCCTAGGACATCTTAAAACAAAAGCTTTTAAATGGTTTACAAGATAGCAAAGGACAAAACTGGATGTCCAGCACGGTTTGAACCATCAGTCCACATTATGAGGGGCTGGACAACATTACCACACACTTCTCTCAGAGTCCACTGATGGACATAAAAAGATTGATGATTCCAGGACTAACCAATTAATGTAAAAGCCCCTTTGACATACATGACAGTGTGAAAACCCCTACAGACAGACCTAGATAACAAGCGTATATTCTCTGTTCAGGCCACCCTTCCAGCCTTGAAAACATTCAGGTAGCCAGGAGCACTGTGGAGGAGACTAGTGGGTATCATGACATTTGTTTTATTGGGAATCACTGGTATTATATTAATCCGGTATTTTTCTTCCCAGAGCTGGATACAGCCCTGGTGGATGGGTGCAAGCTCGTGGTCTTCCTCATTTCTGCCCCTCTTCTTTTGAGCTTTATTCCACTTTCTTATTTTTTCGAAATGGCAACTGTGCTTTAGTCGGCAAGAAATCAACCGCACATTTTTCAATGGCTCCTCTCCCTTTCCTGACTCCACTTTCTTTCCTCCCCACTGAGTCATTTCCCAATGCCCATGCTGTAATGGCAACTGTAGAAAATTCAAAAAAGAAAACCTTATCAGAAAAAATGTGTTTATTGAAAATAGAGCATTTTCCTGTTGTATCATAAAGTACATAGTACAGAATGTATTTTGATCAAGGAAGAAATTATTGAAATTCATCAGAATAGGTTTTTTCTCAGTTCTCCACTTACTGGTATTTTTATTTCCTGTACAAAATCCAAGAAGCCTTTTGGGTTTTTTTTTTCCTCGGTACAAAACTACATTGCAGCTATAAACAAACTCCATTTAGAAAACACATACAGGGAACATCAATAGTACTGTAACAAGTTACCTGTACTAGCAACCCTTGACGTACCAAACTTTCAATGGAAAACTGCATTTATTTCACTGCAAACTTTCTGCA
>NW_005842009.1:1343566-1346977 GCF_000455745.1 Alligator sinensis
TAGAAAGAGGAATTATCAATACCAAAAGGTCTCTAGCAAGGTTGAAACATTACAAAGAACAGCTGAATTTTCCCTCATTCTACAATGGGTGGCTATGCCTTTCTAGTCACCCAGAATGCCAGGAAGGATCATTCTGGCAAATAACATCTGTGCATATCTTTCTGGGATCCCCTTACACTGTGTAAATAGGTACTTTGTTTGCTTTTTGGTCCCACAGATCACGTACACACCCTCCAACATTTGACCACCCTGGAGACCCTCTGCCTCTGGCACCTTCATACCTATCTGCCATGCTATGTCCCCAAAATAGTATGAATTAATAACTTGACCCTACACCTTTTAGAGTCCTGGCCACAGATCCACGGTTGTGAAACATAGTCCCATAACACAGTACTCCAGCTTGCCCTGAGCTATAGCCAGACACTACTAAAACTCTGAGTGAGTTAGGAAGGTTCCTAACATTACAGTACCAAGAAGCATGGTAGGAAAAGGAAAAATGGGCTTACTTCCTCCACAGTCTCCCAAAACCAAGCAGAAGCTCCGGGATGGAATTCTGTGGGGTGAAAAATATTTCATTTTTGCTGTCAGGGAGAATGAAGAATGAACAATAGCTGCTGGCTACTTTTCTCACCTTCCAGGGTCGATGCATGACACAACCAGACACTCAAGGACACTGCTTGTTATCAAATGTCTGGCAAATTTGAGAGTGGTGAAGAAAAGAAGAAATGCTTTGTGACCTTATTGATATGTCCAAGAAATGAGGGTGGATTACTCAGGGCTGCAGGATAGAGGCAAAAGAAGAGAGAGTCTCCAAGACTAGGGATAGACATTCAAAAACCCTGAGCCTAAACTCATTCAATCTTTGCAGGTTAGTCTAGCCTGGCTAGGGTGAACCAGTTTGTGACTGCACAGGCATCCCAGACATGCAAGCACAGGCCTGAAGTGACTCAGGCAAGAAGCTGGGGGTACTAGAGCAGCCCTCCCATCCCTTCCACAGCACTGAGCTGAGTGGAGAGTGGCCAGGCCCCAGCAGGATGATCCGATTACCCCAGCAAGGAATTGATAACAGTGTTTATCACCACCTAACTCCGTGTTTATCACCCCATTAAGAAAACGATGGAGGGACATTACCAGCTACCTGTTCATTCTGCCTATTGATTCTACCTGTTGATTCAGCATGGACTGTAGCCAGCATGTGGTCTGCTAGCTAATACACAGACACCTCCTCAGAGAGGGGAGGGGGGAATTCCTGCTTAGCAGAGAGTGGCATGGGGAGTGGGAGAGCAGCCCGTAAGTCTCTGCCGGAGTTCTTGCCAGGGAGCAGAGGGGAGGGGCCAGCCCTGCTGTGGAGCTGTGAGCTCCTCCCAGCCCAGAGATTATGCCAGGATGCTGGGGCTTTCTGATTTATCTTAAATCAGCAAGGGGTCTGCATAAACCAGTTTGAGCCAAATCAGTTAAGTCTGACACTACATTCAAACAGGTTTATCCCAAACCAGTTTCAGGCATTTTTCAAGGTGTGTAATGTCTGTCCCTAGCCCAAGACCAGGGAACTGGCAGAGCAGCACCTTGTTATGACCACAGAGCTGGCAGACTGGACCCATGCTGTGGCCCAGCACATTGTTGAAATGGTTAGAAAAAGGCAGTGATCATGAACAGATGAACAGTACTGCTTGGAAATATGTTACATCAAGACTGCCACTCCCCTCTACCTCTTCCTCCTTGGACACCGCACAGCAGTCATATCTGCCTCAAGTGTCATTAGCCCCAGTCCTACCAACCTTAGAAAATGAAGCTGCCATGCCATTTCACCCTAAGGGCTTATTTCCACCACTGAAACTGTGTCCAGACTAGGACTAAGCCAAGCAGACCCCTCCCATGCTATCTAACCATGCCCCCCAGGCACACCCAAACCCAAAATTTTGGAGTTGATTCACAGCATCTGCCCTCACATATACTAGAAACCAAGGATTCAAAAGCAGTCTTTGATAGATCCCTCTGCATGGCCTCACTAGTGAACTTCCGGCTTTGGAGGCTTTTTACAAGTGTGGGTGGGCTGGCATGGGGTGTGGCTTGTCTTTTGCAAGATACATCACCTCTGCCCAGTAAATACACCCTCAGATTACTGAGCAGTTACCAAGAGGAAGGACTGCAACAGCAAATGGCTGTAAAATTTCTTGCTGAAGCTATTTGAGCTTAACATTTCCTTGTTGCAGACCCCCACTGTGGCACTGTTTGCAAAGCATTACTGTATTTGCACTTTCCAAAAAATGAAGTAAGCTTTTATTCAAACGCTCTAATCTTTTACAAAACAACTTCCTTTCACCCAAATGCCAAAGTGATCCTGTATAATGAAAGCACTTTCTCCATATTTTTTAAAAAATCAATACATGTTTACAAACCATGTGAAGCAAACTCTGCATCATGAAAGAAGCCCCCAACAGCTCAGAGAATCATCACCCTATGCTAGAACTGCTTTATCCTGCAAGTAATGAAAAGTTACTCACAGGATAAGACAAAGCATCCAAAGAATAATGCCCTTTGCTCTGACCAGATACACAGAAGACACAATATACCTGGTAGTGAGTTTTATGGCAACTGTCACTTAGGAAAGGGTGTCTCACTGATAGCTCCATGCATCCTGAATGTCTGTGAATCTCCACCTTGCAGCCTCAGCAATGCTTCATCCCTTGCTCTTGCAGGTATTGTGCAGAGCACAGCATACTTACAATATGAGGCAGGCATTGCTCAGCACCTCTAGCCTTCCCACTAGTGGTCACTGTCAGCCTCCGAAAGGCACACACCCTGTCATCCTGCAGCTGCTTGGGTGATAATTAAACAGTTCTTATAGATAGTCCAAATATCCAATAAAATAGGCTTTATCAGCCAAGGCAGTAGGTGAGAAGTGGATTGGATTGGAAACTTGCCACAATGATAAACCAGGTCCTGGCCTTGGCGCACAACTGACAAGTACTGCTTTGTATTTATGAACTCTGAGGCATGCTGGAGGGGCAAATAACAGGAATATAGGTTCCATTGAAACTGGGGAAACACGTGAATGCCAAGCTATCAATAACCTCCAGAGAACTAGCCGTCTTTTCAATAGGCAGTGACAGTTCCCCCGTAACAGCAGCACATATCACCATCTCAAAGTCCCAACAGTCAATCTGCTTCCTCGACGGCAGGCCCACTGCGCATGCGCGCAGTTTAAAAGGGCCCGCCGACCGGGAAAAAAGCCCAGTTAGGCTCGGAAGCGGCGAGAGACGCGCGGGTGAAAGCTCACTGCGCCCCCGCTCCCCCAAAGCCCCCCAGAAGCCCCCCAAAACCCTCCAGCAGCTGCGGAGCCGCCCGCCGACCCCCAGCAGAGCCGGGGTAAGTGGGGCCCGTGGAGAGCGGGGGCTAACCCCTTAGGGT
>NW_005842009.1:1350488-1354228 GCF_000455745.1 Alligator sinensis
GGCAGTGCTATGTTGGCCAACACTATGCAAGAAAGAGACTTGGGGGTCATCATTGACCACAAGATGAAATCTATGAAATCTGCCCACACCAAAATGGGTAGCTCCTAGTGGACAAGCTACCTGGGGTGATGTGTTCCCAGATGGCAGTGGCCATGTACTTCTGAATGGAGCCTTCTTGTTGTCATGCTCCTCCTGCAGGTCTGGAGTAAAGTCCACATAGCTTTGCAGGAAAGCACCCTTTGTCATCCTGAAAGCCTGCAGCCAGCACTGGTCACCCCAGAGCTGCAGCACGGTCGACATTGGTTTCCAAATCCCAGAAAAAATGCTGCACTAAGTAAAGTTACGTTGAGAAAAGCCCCTCCAGAGGCACCTGAACAATCTCCTTGCTGCTCTCTTTTTCCCCCTCATTTTCATTCTCATTCTCTTCCTGGTGGATGGGGAAAGCTGCAGCTATAGCTGACATTGCCACCACCAAAATCACAGCCACAGCTGGTTTGCAAAGCTGTAGCTGTTTGGCAGCAGCATGTCAAACATGCCTGCATAAGCCTCTGCATATTCACAGTCACTGGCATTACAGTCTGGAGCACTGTTTCATCTCTAATGGCCTGTTAACTGTTTGAAAATGGTGGAGTATCCCTTGTCCTGAGATATCAAAGAAGAATCTTGCGATATTTGGAGTTTGACCCCCAGACACAGGAACACAATGACTTCCAGCTCCCTACCTTGGAAATCAACAATGTGTTGTCAGCCTGAAGCCACAACTTTGTGAACATAATTTGGAGGAAGTTCCTGCTGTGTAGAAACAGTGATGCACAGTGAAGCAAAAGCCGGCTTCCCCTCGGGATGTAGCTAGTGCAAGCCCGGTACTCTGCAGCAGTTAGATACACGTCTCATGGGGCGTTCCTACATGAGACATTTACAGCTCGCCTAATTAGCTCCACAGTAAACGTCTCAGCATCTACACATGCAGCCCTATTAGGCCTCAGGAAACTAATTAATTCTGCAGCAGGGTCGTACTTGTAAACAGAAGTACGACCCTGCTGCGGAGTTTTTTTGTACGCGGTAACACACATGTAGATGTTGACCCAGCTGGCTGGAGCATGAGGGTGTGCATGGGTGTCTGCCAGCTTACCCCACACTAGAGCACCCTCATGCCCCAGCCATCCCCTCCACAGCTCACTGAGCCAGGTCGGAGCAGCCCTGGGCTGGCAGGCTGACCCCTTGGGCTCTGTGCCAATCTAGGCTGCTCCACCCTGGCTCAACGTGCTGTGGGTCCCAGGTGCACATTCAAATGGTGCACCCAGAAGCAATAAACTCCAGTGCAATAAGCACCTGACTTTATGGCTTTGGGTAAAGATCAGTCCTAGAAATGTACTTAGGCAAAACCCCATGCCTAGCAGGTATTAGGTGTCAGAAGCAGGCCCTCCAATGTTCACCCAGGAAATGGGAGATGTAGGTTCTAGACCTTCTTACCCAGAAGGGGTTTGACCCTGTATGTCAGACTTCCCAGAACAGTGTGCTAACCAACAAGCCATAAGTTAGGCACTACCAAGACCCCCTCTACAACCTACCTCTAGAAGCTGGTCCCCATGGGAAGCCAAGAAAAGAAAATATATGGGACCAGGAGGAGATCAAGTTAGGTGACTCAGGCTGCTACCCTGGATTCTAGCCTGCTTCCTTGCTCCAGTGGGGAAAAACTTTCCCCACTGTTCTCCATCCATGCTATCCATAAATAGGAATTGCAAGATGCAGTGGCTCAGCTTTAGAAGGGCTGGAGAATGGACTTTATAAGCCTAACTAATGGCATGGTGTTTAGAGTGCTATTAGGAAATCAGGGAGATTAGGTTCAAACCTCCTCTGAGTGAGGAGGGCCGAGAGAGCCTACATCTCCTGATTCCTGAGTGACTGCCCTAGTTACTTGGCTATAGGGCTGAAATTTGGGAGGGTTCATCTCAGGTTTTGTCTGGCTCCAGTTTGTGCTCAGGTACAAATGTATAAAGCCTTGGTCCTGCCCAGCCAGTGTGAAACCTACTGCATGAACTTAGTAGCTGTATAGATGCATGCACACCAACACTGATTGAATTTTTTTTTGAAAAATAAATTGAAAAAAAGCTTTTTGATAAGGAATGATTTGATGGGCAATTAAGTGTTTCAGTATCCGGTTTCAAAATGTCTATCCATTTATTTTATATGAGACCATCAACTGAAATATAAAAAAATAAAAATCAGAATGATACATTTGAACTTTATTAAATCACTCTATTTCAGTTGACCCATAATACATTTTTCTTTTGAAAATCTCATTGCATAGGAAATGTATATTGAAGTTTTGGAAACTCGCATTCAAGTGGAAAGTCAGATTCTTCCACGGGTCTAGTCTCAGGCCATGAAGCTTCCACTATTTCCATCTGATGCATCACACTATTAGGAAGTTTTTCAGCCTCAGTTTTCCTTTTCCACCAAGAGTCCATTATTCTTAGCTGCACCCTTTATATTGTTGTGCATCATTTGACTTCTTCCTCAGTGTTTTTACTCTCCAAATACTTGTCCATGAATGGTCTCCTTTAATCAAGCTCTTTCAATGCAGAGTCACCAGATACATTCCTGATGAAAGAAGCAGACTTCATCCTGTAAACTGATTTACCAGAGATCCTGGTTTTCCCTGATAAAAAACAATACATTCTCTGATAAATACTGCCAAATCCATGATTAAAATGAAAGGCCTCTCACTCCCCCCACAGCTCCCCCACTCCTGTTCATACCCCTCACTCTCTCTATACAACCCGCCCAGCCCTGCTGGTGCCCCTTGCCCCCACCCACAGCACCCTGCCACCCCCAGCCCTGTTGGAGGGGGCCCCCAGCTGTCAGGGCTATGGGGCCAGGGACCCAGGTCTGCAGCCCCCTGCCCCTGACAGGAGGTGGCAGCTGCTGCAGCAGAGCAGAGACCAGATCCCCACCTGCTGCCTGCTGCGGGCTTGAGGGGGGCGAGGGAGGAGCACCTCTGCAAACAGTCCCGGGGGGGGCAGGGGAGACCTATGCCCCCAAGATCTGGGCACGGGGTGGAGGCAAGCACAGGCTGCCCACTGCAGGCTCAGGCTCCTGCCCTGCTGCCCTCTCCCAGGACCTCCACAGCCCAGCTGGTGCAACCCAGCACTGCAGGGCACAGTGGGGCCACACAGGGAAGCTGCTTGCTGCTGCAAGCCCCACGCTGCCCTGACAATGTGTCCCCTGCCCATGTGGCAGCAGTGAGGGGCACAACCCTGTGCTGCCACCCCTGCTACTGCCATGTGGTCAGGGGACGCGTTGGCAGGGTACGGGGGAGCTCACAGCAGCAAACAACTTCCTTGTGCGGCCCTGCTGTTCCCTAAAGTGTCGGGTCACACACGCCAGGCTACAGAGGCCCCAGGGGAGGGGAGCAAGGTGGGAGCTCAAGCTTGCAGCAGGCAGCCCGTGCCCACCTCCATGTTGCACACAGATCTGGGGGGCACAGGTCCCCCTTCCCGGGACTGTGCGCTGTGGCAGGGAGCCAGCCTCACCCCCCTCAACTCCCGGACAAGCCGCCCACGGCCCCATCCCACTCTCCACCAGGGCCCTGTGGCTGCACATTGCAGCCGCAGGCCCCAAGCCCCATGCACTGCCCAGCTGAGCAGTATTCCCATCCCTAGACTACCCAACTCCCAACTCCCTCCCTCCTTCTCGCTGTATGGGGGTCTCAATCCCCCCCCCCCCCCCCCCCCCCC
>NW_005842009.1:1354238-1386804 GCF_000455745.1 Alligator sinensis
TGTGCTTCTCTGTTAAAATGAGAAATCTGCATTTTCCTCTTGTTGGGGGGAGTGGAGAATCCATGTTTTTCTCTGTTTTTCCATGGGAAATGGAAAACCCGGATCCCTGCCCCTGTGGGGATCAGGAAGGGATCTGGGTACAATATTACAAAACTGAACAGCAGTATGAGAAAGTGTTCCCCCTAGTGATGAAAGTTCAAGGGTTAACCATTTCCAGACCTGGGATCTGCACCAACATGACAGGCTCTCATGCATTTGGTAAAATACTCTGTCTCCCAGAAACTTCATCTACACCTTGTGCCTATGATGATTTGAGACTGAACACCGAATGTTTGTCTGACCGTTTGATTGCTTCATCAGTAGGATGGGTAAATCCTATCTCTTGGTCTTTCACAGTAATTGTAGTGCCAAAAAGGCAGGTTCAATTAATTGCTGATCTAAATGCACCAGAAAAATTAAAGGCTGTGTCTGAGGCCAGGTTAAAAAGTATGACTTCATCTTTTCCAGGTGCTCAGAAACTGTACACAGCCTAATCATTGGGACTTACAGGTGCCCCTGCCTTTAAAAGCCTGCATTCTGATTTCCAAAGGCCAATGGTCTGATTCAGTCATTGTTTCCTGTTTCAGTTCCCATGAAAATGCAGCCCTTGTCTCAGCTAAACACAATGCCGTTGCTGCAAACAGAAAAAACATTTATTTGTGGATGGCACTAGCAGAAAGGGAAGTTCACCCCGTTCCAGAGACTCTTCATTGTTACTCAGTCCCTTCTGGGGATTTGAAATTAAACTGCTGTATCCATCTTTCACCGCCTAGGTGCCAGTTGCCAATGAAGCATAGAAGAGAACATCAATCGTGCAACAGAGAAGTGAGCTTTTGTCTCTCAGATTTCATCTCTCAGTTAATAGTTCAGTTTGCCCACTGTGCATTTGCTGTCACTGCTTCACTTCCACAGTATGTGGACATACACGCTCACATACAAACAGCATGGGTCCCATCCCCAAAATCAGCCAGGCTGCATCAGATAAGATGGCTCAGAGGGATTGACTATGGAGTCAAAGCTAGCCCAGTCTGGGAAAGTGACCTTAAGTCACTGCTGGAAGTGTTAGAGCAATTTATGAGCAAGATTTTCCAATCTGCTCTGAGAAAGCAGCAGCACCTTCCTAGAAGCAGTACAAAGAATGATTTTTGAAATCCCACTTGGTCAAAGGGAAGTAGTAATCAGCTTGTCTCTCACTCTCCTCTCCCAGGAACTCCCACTGGTAAGAGTAGCAAAGCTAAAGCACTCCCCTCCTCTTCCCAGCCCTATCCCATTGCAGTGATATAAAATAAATAAAAAGTCACCACTCCGCTCCCCACAATTAGAGTCAAAATATGGCCATTGCTGAGCCTCTAAATAAAGGTCAGGCACCCTCAGGTCCGTAAAGGAGGGAATGAACTGCTTTCATTCACAAACCAGTCATGATCCTTGCTAATATGGCAGTTAGGGCTGTGCAAAGCTTTGGTTCCTGATTCGATGCGGTGGAGATTCGGCCCAATCCGGTGGCCGAATCTCTGAATCCAAATCGAACCAGAAGACCCTTTAATCTCTCTGAATCAAATTGGAACCCTCTGGATCGATTCGGAGGGATTCAGAAAGATTTGAAGATTCAGACATAGACACAGCTTTAAATGTTTTTTCTACATACCTCTAGGTAGCAGGCAGCTCATGAGTGCTGTGATGCTGGGGTGCATGGAGGGTTCCACAGAAGCGCGGGGGGCTCCCCAGTGCACTCAGCAGCAGACCCGAAAGTAGACCAGAAGCACTTCCGCTCCACTTCCATGTCCTCCAGAGAACATGCTGCCCGCCCCCCTCAGCTTGGCACCTGGTGCTTCCTGGATCTGGGAGGTACCCAAAGTCCTCCCATGGCCAATTGCTGAGCTGGGGAGGCATGGGGGGGGCCCCCAGTATGCTCCCCAACGGACCTGGAAGTGAACTGGAAATACTTCCGGTCCACTTCTGGGTTTACTGCCGAGCATGCAGAGGGCCCCCTGGCACTCCTGTGGGATGCTCCATCCGCTCCAGCATTGCAGCATTCGCAAGCCACCTGGTACCTCAAGGTATGTAGAAAAAACATTTAAAACTATGTCTATGTCCGAATTGCTGATTTTCCCAATCAGCATTGAATCTTCAGATTCGGATTCAGCTGAATCAAATCAGGGACAGCGATCTGAATCAACGAATCAAATCACTGTCCCTGATTTGGGCGGAATCTAAATCTGAATTGAATAGGGCCTGCTTCGCACACCCCTAATGTCAATGATTTTTAGGTTTTCACTGAGTAATAGTCAGGCACTTTGCTGTTTGCAAAACATTCTCTTCCAGTCTGCAATATTTGTTTTATTACACTTTTGGTTACCTTAATCACATCATATTTATTGTTTCTTCTTCCTGATTGGATGATTGAGACCTTTGAATCAGGAGAACAATGGATTTTCAAATGGGTACATGCTTGGGCCCTAACGCTTTTTGAATCCACTAGGCTGAGGGGATTTACAAATGCTTCAATAAATCTCTGGCCGAAAACTCTGAGTAACAAATAGTGTGTTGTTGTAAATTAGAGGAAACCCCATTCAGCCCTTTGTTTTTCTATGCTATTTTGACCAGTTAATGATTACTTTAAGATACCTGTTTCCTGGTATCTTTTACATGGGAGATGACCAGGAGGTTTACATGCACAGTTTAGCAAACAAATTCACACCATAACTCGTCAGCTGATTCCAATTAGGGTTCTTCCTGCTAGGCAGAGCAGTTGTCAATAACAGACTTAGCCATGAAAATTAAACTTCCTTATTACTATTGAGAGAACTTTCCCTGGGCTACCTCTGCATGGCAATGTACTATTTTGTGAAACCATTTCCAAAGCTATCTGTTTCTTTCTCTCATCACCACAGCTATAGATGGGGGTTTATTATTTTTTTATAAAGTAACAAGAATGGCAGGCTGCATTTGAATAATTGATAAAATCCATTTAAACTTCATAGGCACAAAAAGAACTTTTCAGGAAGTTTCAAATTCCAAAAAAAATACCGTTAAATATAGCAAGATCCAAGCCACGTCATAGCTCAGGGACAAGCAAAATGTGGCCCACATGCTAGATCCAGCCTGCCAGGCCATTCTATGTGGCTTGCGGGACCCCTAAAAGAATTAGAAAATATTTATCTGTTCCTGGCTGCCTGTCATCTTTGAACGATTTATCTGTTGTTCAAAGGCGACAGGGGCCAGAGGCAGTAGGACCCAGGGGGAGTCAGCAGCAGGAGGCAGGAGCCCAGCCCCACCCACCTCCAGCTATTTCCCTGCTTCCTGCCCCCATCCTGCTCCAGCACCATGTGGCTCTACATGGCTGGACTGGGGAGCATGGGGCCCCACCAGTACAGGGGTGTGTGCACAGGCAGGGGCAGAGTGTGTGTGTGTGTGTGTGTGTGTGTGTAAGTAACACTAATCCAAAATGCACATCCCACCATATACATGCACCCACACCCTCCTCACACTACCATACACACAGACCCCCACACCCACACACCCTCACACACCCCAGCCACCCTCCCCCATACAATTCCCCACAAACCCCATACCCACCCAAACCCCACATATCCGCACACACACCCACATGCTCCCTCATCCCATATACCCACAGCCCCCCACCAAATCTATATCGACCACCCCCACAATATACAAGCATAAGATTTAAATGTAAGCTATTGTGCAATCACCTCTATGTACACCACACAAATACATGTAAACCAGGGCAAAAATATTTTTTTAAATCAAATAAATGAATGTTTTCGTTGTTTGCTTTTTAGAATATAATTTGTTATTTTTCTGGTTCCAAGATGGCAAAACCCCTTACTGAAAGGAGTACTTTTTGGGGAAAGGGGGAGGGACTTCTGGTGGCAAAGGTCAGAGGTTAGAGGGCAGGACTCCCAGTCCCAATACAGTGACCAGGGGGCGGGGTACCTGTCAAGGGGTGGGGCTACCCATGCAGCCCTTGACAGCATGCCCAAACTCAGTAAGTGGCCGTCCGCCTGAAATAATTGCCTGCCCCTGTCATAACTGAACCCTTGGTTAGACGATGTCCTTAGAGGCCTGGAAAAATATGTATCATCTTTGTCACAACTTTTTCTGAAATGTTTCATGTATTGGAAGAATGTGAAATAATACTTTTAACAAGAAAAAAGTTGTTTTATTAAAAAAAAAAAAAAAAAAATTTAACAAGAAAAAAGTTGTTTTATTTAAAAAAAAAAAAAAAAGCATTTTAAAAGTTTGGTCTATCTTCCTACAGCAAGTTTCCCTTAAAAGATTATGTTGTCAAGCAGCTGAGAAAGTTCATTTATCTGAACCTTCTGACTGGATTTCATGTCTTGCTTTCATGGCAGTCTGTGGAAAGTTCACTGTGGAGTAGTAAAGTTGTGATGGCACAGCTAAGGGAGACAGCCATCTAGTCCTTCCTCATAGTCAACTGTCACTTGAATGCGTCATATTTACATATATATTAAGACAAGAAGGGAGCAAATTCAATACACGTTTTATCCTTAGTGAACACTCCAGAAAATAATCAGAGGAAAAGAAATATAACCCACTCATGAATACACTGGTTCCCTCTGATCCAGAGAGGTCATAGCTCTCTTATAGCCCCAGCTAAAATCCTTGCCTGTTTAGTTTCTACCTTTAGATTGGAAGTGTTCAATGCCCAAAGTGTCAGTGCCAAGGGCAGCTGTCAGAAAAGAAGAAAAACAAGATAGTGAAAACGTTATGTTTTTGTGAATTAATTCATAGAATCATAGATTCATAGATATTTGGGACAGAAGGGACCTCAGCAGATCATTGAGTCCGAGCCCCTGCCCTGGTCAGGAAAGAAGTCAGATGACCCCAGCCAAGTGCTTGTCCAGTCTCCTCTTAAAGACCCCCAAGGTAGGGGAGAGCACCACCTCCCTTGGAAGCCCATTCTAGATTCTGGCAACCCCTACCATAAAGAAGTTCTTCCTTATGTCTAACCTGAATCTGCTTTCTGTCAGTTTGTGGCCATTATTTCTAGTTAATACAAGGGGTGCCCTGACAAACAGACCATCTCCTATCCCTTACTTCCGCCCCCAATCCCCCCATCCCCTGATGAATTTGTAGACAGCCATGAGATCACCCTTCAGCCTTCTGTTGTGGAGCCTGAAGAGATTCAGATCCCTCAATCTCTCCTCGTAGGGCCTTACCTTCAGGCCCCTAACCATACAAATGGCCCTCCTCTGAACCCTCTCAAGGTTGTCCACACCCCTCTAGAAGTACAGTGCCCAAAACTGGACACAGTACTCTAGCTGAGGCCTCACTAGTGTTGCATAGAGGGGAAGTATCACCTCCCTGGACCTGTTTGTGATGCACCTCCTAACGCATGATGACGCACCTCCTAACGCTTTACTGATCACTTCATCACATTGATTACTAATGTCCATCTTGGAGTCAACTATGATTCCAAGATCCCTTTCTGCTACAGTGCTTCTGAGAGGGTCATCCCCCAGCCTGTAAGTGTGTTGGTGATTCCTTCTTCCTAGGTGAAGCACTTTGCATTTGTCCTTGTTGAATTGCATCCTATTCTGTCCTGCCCACTTCTCCAACCTGTCCAGATCCACCTGGATTTGTTCCCTGCCCATAGTGTGTTTACTTTACCCCATAATTTGGTGTCATCCATGAATTTGAGAGTCACTGAAGCACAGAGTGCTTTCCATGCCCTCATCCAAGTCACTGATGAAGACATTGAACAACACAGGTCCAAGCACCAAGCCTTGTGGTACTCCACTACTGACATCTTTCCAGGTCAATGCTGACCCATCCACCACCACCATCTGGGTGCATCCCATTAGCCAACTCACCTGACTGTGTAATCATCTATGTCACAGCCACTCAGTTTATTTATGAGAATAGGATGAGATACCGTATCAAAGGCTTTCTTAAAATCCAGGTTGATGACATCTACCTTGTCCCCTGCATCTAAGCATTTTGTGATCTGGTCATAAATAGAATCCAGGTTAGTCAGGTAGGATCTACCTGCTATGATCCTGTGCTGGTTGCCCTTCAGCATTATTTTTCCTGCTGGACTCCCACAAATGTGATCCTTAATATTTTTTCAAAGGTTTTCCCAAGGATAGTGGTGTGGCTAACTGGCCTATAGTTAACTAGATCCTCCTTCCTCCTCTTCTTGAAAATAGGGACCACACTGGCCCTTTTCCAATCCTCTGGGACCTGACCCGAGCACCATGAGTGCTCAAACAACCGTGCCAGTGGTTCTGCTATGACACTGGCCAATTCCTTCAGCACCCTTGGATGAAGATCATCCAGGCCTCCAAGTGTCCCCTCACTAAGTCAGCAGTAACAGTTGGTGGGCTAATTTCCCTCTTGTGCTTGTCTATAATCCAATTGGGAGATTTGTCCTGATCCATGTTCAGGAATACAGAAGCAAAAAACTCATTGAAGAGCTCATCTTTGTTCCTCCTATCTGTCACCAATTGCCCGTGTCTGCCCTGTAGGAGTCCTATGTTACCCTGTGCCTTCTTTTTGCTCCCTATATACCTGTAGAAGGACTTTTTGTTGTCTTTAATTTTTGGTGCCAGCCTGAGTTCCATTGCAGCATTGTCCTTTCTAACTGACTCCCTGCAAGTGTAAGGCAAATAGGTATACTCTTCCTTAGCAGTGGCACCAGCAGGGGGTAGCTACTGTCTGCCAGTGCTGCTGGGACCAGTCTCCATAGAAACCTCCATGGAAACTGGCCCCAGCCACACAGGTAGGGGCTGCTGGGAAATGGCATTCATTGCCAGCCAGTTCCAGTCAGCCCGCAGGCTAGTCTTTGCCTACCTCAGACCTATAGGCTCAAGTAGAAAGACTGCAGTATTCATCCTTTTCTTTGTCTCTCATAAGTTTATGCCACAAATCTCATAGTTTTTGGGAGGCCCAACCTGCGATTTTTGAATCTGTATTATTGGCAAAACCAACAGAGGAAGATGATCACCAGAGGCAGATCTAGGATTTTGAAAAGGAGGATGCAGCTAGTGTGGTGCATCATCACATATAACACACCACAATTTTTCTCAAGTTTGAAAGAAACTAGAAGCTTTAGTAATATACTAAGAGCCTAGGGCTATATTATTCAGTTTAAGATCAAAGAAAAAACCCCCCAAATATAACTGTATTGGAATCTGCATTAATTTGTTACATATCATGCACAAAAACACAATCACAAGATGTTGTTTCATTAGTCCTGCAGTCATTAGAATGAAATGTACGTTTTTCAGTTTCATAAAACAGAATCTATCATCTTGAGAGTGCATCCAATACTTCACTGCAAGTTATTTCCACACCTGAGTTAATGTTCACCTGTGTTAACATGTCCACACCAGAATTAATGTTTTTAGCTAGAGTTAAAAAAACTCTGCAAAGCTCTGAAATGTGAGCTACATTACCAGGAGCAGCTAACAGACAACTGAATTGCCAAAGGAAGGGTAGCGTGATTAGTGGAACATCAGGGTCATTAAGAAAGGAGTGAGGGTCATTAAATGAAGAATTTAAAAGAAATCAGGTAGGTTATAATGAGCCATGTCGTCCAGCAACTGCCTCACTGCTGCCTGAATAGAAATGCTGATGCCATTGCTAGGCAGTTGATTTTGAACTTTGGGTGTAGCGGGAATCAAATGGAGGGATGCAACTGCACCAATGCACTCCTGTGGAGCCACCCCTGCCCATCTGCAGTACTGCACATCCAGTGCAGTGCATAAACAGAGTTATCAGTTTCCTCTATAGCACTAGGACCAGAGACAGGATACTGGATCACGTGCATCTACTAAATCAGATTCTCCACTGCCCCGCTGCATATATAATCATTCACACCGGTGCTAAATGTGAAATGCCAACAAATCAGAATGGGGTGATTTACTTTGCTATGATTTCCCAGGGTCAAGGCAATGAAGAATCAAACCTCCTAACATCTTTGTCTCAGATGTATCTTCACCACATTCTTGATTTCAGATAAAACTATATTGGTTGTAATGAGTACACCTGCAATTCATGATGCTGTGGTATAAACATTTACTGGAATGATTTGAGATAATTAGTGAGATAATTATATAGTGTTGTGTCAACCCTGCAGCCCCAGAAACTGGCACAAGAAGCAAGGGAGAAATCTCACTTCTATATAGAAAATCATAAGGGTTAGTGTCACAAGCCAATGGGCCAAAGGGAGAGAACAGGTAAAAGATAAAGAAACATCAACACTGTGGTGACATACACTCAGCACTTTATTCCCCACCCCCCGACACACCTCCGGAGGTCTCCCCAAACAAGCCTTTAGTCCCTAGAGCGCTCAAACAGCAGCCTGCAGCTGCTCCTCCTGCTGTTACACACATTACATTCACATTACATCGCCACCCCCTCCTTTTAACTGGATGCTTCCCTGCATCCAACTAAAATTACACCATGTAGGCTCTAAGCCCCCTGGGAGGTCTCCACACTCGATGTGGTCTACCTAGGTATTCAGGAGTGTGGACCCTCACTGGATCTAGAAGGTTTTGGTTATTCCTTATTGTACCCAGCCTTGATCCTACTGTAAGTACTTGTTCATCCTCACTATCTTCATTTCCATTAGGCTATGGATCCCACACTATGTTTATTGATCCAGAAGCATCCTCTGGCAGCATCCTATTGGACCTATTGGGGGTTGTATTGGTGAAGATCACATCTTGGCTGCTGATGAGCTGGCTTCTATAGCTCCTTTGTCAGTCCAAGGTTTCTGTCCCATGAACACTCATAGGGCTTCATCCGATTATAGTGTACTACAGGTGTTTGTCCACCTGGCCTGCTTGCCAGCTCATACAACACTGCAGATTATTTCCTGATGGCTGACCACTGAACTTCTAACATAGCTTTTGACACTCACCTCATTTCCCATTTTGATTCTGTATCCACACTAACTTACCCAGTTCATACACCTGTCCAGTGACCCTGATGTCATAGTAATTTTTCTGCCTTGTGTAGCTGCAGCTTGATGTCTCTTTGCAGCTTGATGTCTCTTCACAGCTTAGCTTTCTAAACTTATCAGGTATCCTGCCATCTTTGTAATATATTCATATAGATTGTTAAATGCTTCTGATATATTTACTCCATAGACATCAACAGGTAGGCAAATTTCCCATCCAAACAACACCATACATGGTGTATATCTGGTAGATGACTGCTCAGTGCACTGGTAGGCCATTGTAATATAAGGGAGTATCTCATTGAACTCCATCCAATTGTCTTCGATCAGGGAGGACAGCATGTCAACCAGAGTACAGTTGAATCATTACACTAATCCATTAGACTGAGGGTGATATGGTGTGGTACAGGTGTTGTTGATTTTCAGCCAGTTATATACATGATGAAATCATTGAAATTCATAATTTATCCCTTGATCAGTGTGTAGGGATTGAGGTACACCATGGTGGCACAAAAAACTAAGCAAATCATTTTACTACAGTCTAAGTCTCCTGATCAGGGAGAGGGTATGCTTCTGCCCACTTGGAAAAATAGTCAGCCACTACTAAAACATACTTTTTTCCACATGGTGCAATGGGAAGGGGACCTAGGATATCCATTTTTATCCTTTCAAGGGTTCGTCCAGCCTGCGTGGAGACCATGGGTGCCCTGAGATTACTCTTCAGCTCTTTTCAGGCACCACACACCTCACATGACTTGCACCGCTCCGTAACAGATTTTCTCCAGCCTAACCACAAATACTGAGGCCAGACATTATGAGACCTTCTCTATGCCCAAATGTCCCCTGGTATTAGGATTATGTAGAGCTTGCAGGATTTTTGGTACTTTCTTCTCTTGTATCACTATTTGAATAAGCTTGGGTGTTTGGGCAGATTCTGGAAGTTTTCACACCAGTACTCCTTGCTTATGCTTAGTTCAGGTCACACTACCTGGTACCTCTTCAGGCACAGATGACGTTGTGCTTCTTCAGGGAGCTCCTCACTACTTTCTTCTTCATTAGGTTTTCAATGTCAGTCTCTTCCTGTTGTCTTGTATACCAATCTGCCAACCTCCTGGCTTCTCCTCTCTTCAGAGTTGGGTCACCCCTGGCTGTCTCCACTGCTGACAGTGGCTGTATCCCCCCTGCTTCAACTTTAGGGTCAATTCCCACTGTGCGAGGCCTACAGGACAAGGCATCAGCATTCTAGTGCTGTGTCCCAGGGTGAAGCACTATTTAGTAGTCATATTCAGCCCGCTATTCTAACCACCTAGACAGTTGTCTTTTGAGTGGTTGGAAATCGTGTGGCCACCAGAGAGAACTGCGGCCCATTCTTAATGTGAAGAATCTTGCCAGAAGAAAGTGTCAAAAATGCTTGGTAAAGGTCACCACAGCAAGTAAGTCCTTTCTTGTAGTTGCGTTTTGGTGCTCAGCTTTGTCCAGTGCTTGGCTTACATAGGCTAGTATTTTTTCCTGGATTCCTTGAATTCGTGACAAAACAGCTCCAATGTGAATGTCACTTGCATCAGTGTCTGACAAGAAGGGTAACTGAGGGATGAGATACGCTAAGATAGGGAATGACATTAACTGCTGCTTTAGCTCTATAAAGGCGTTTTGATATTCCTTGGTCCAGCTGAACTTAGCCTTATTAGAGAGCTTATGCAAGGGGCTTGCAATGGTAGCAAAATTAGCCACAAATCTTCTATACAAGGGGGCTAAGCCCAAGAAGCTGCACTGTTCTGTTACATTTTGAGGTACTGGCCAGGCCTTAACAGCCTCCACCTTCTCTAGATCTGGGCCAATCCCCTCTGTGGAGATCATGTGTCCCAAAGAGGTAACTTCCCTGCAAAAAAGCTGACATTTAGCAGGCTTAAATTTTAAATTAGCTTTCTTCAGCCTCTTAAACACTGATTTCAGTTTCTCCAAGTGCTCCTGAAAGGTTCATCCTATCACAATGATATAATCCAGGTACACTAGGAAGGATGTCCCTTGCAAATCTCCTAACACAATATCCATCCATTGCTGAAACGTACTAGAAGCATTACATAAACCAAAAGGTATAACATTAAATCAAAAAGTCCCTTCTTAGTGTAGAAAGCTCTGTCTTAGCTCTGTCCTCTGGGTGTACTTCCACCCATCAATACCACTAGCCAGATCAAGGGTAGAAAACCATCCAGCTTTGGCCAGAAGTTTTAGCACATCACCAGTGGGCATGTCTACACGTGCTTTTATGCACGCCTAAACTTAATACACATTAGGCTAATGCACATTAAGGCAATTTAAGCACGCATCTATACGTGTACACGCTAATGCTCATGAACAGGGGTGTGCGGGCCAACTTGGGACTAAAGTTAGTTCCAAATCAATGGACATGTATTGCGTTAATGAGCACTAGCGCGTCTACACATTTGCTAATGTGATTTAGATATCTGCACATAAATTTGATAGCTGCTTTATGCAGGTATCAAATTTAGGTGTAAATAGCTTAAAATCACCATTTTAAGGTACACCAAGGGTGCACACATGCAGACCCACATCCTTAATGCACCTTAAATCAGGCTAATGAGCATTAAATGTGAACATGTAGACACGCCCAGTTTGAGGTAAGGGGTAGGCATCCTTAAAAGTAATATCATTCAAGATGCCTATGATATTATTCCGTGATAATCCAAACAGACCCACACACCTAACCCGTTCTTCTGCACCAGCACCACAGTGGCAGCCCATGGGCTTACAGAGGGCCTGAAGATGCCTCCTGCCTCCATCTTTTGAAGCTGAGAATTAAACTCCTGCTGGAAATGGATGGGAACTGTTTTAGGCCCCTGTTTTATAGGTCTGACATTGTCAGTATTAATCCAGTGCTTTGCTAAGCCTGTATGCCCTAGGTCATTGTCTCCAAGGCTGAGTACATCTGCATATTCCAAGAGGACTTCTTGCACTGCCCCCACTTGCTCAGGATCCAGGCCTTGGTGACTTAACTTGAACTCGCATTCCAGTTTTCCTGCATTGTGTTCAAGGTTATTGCCTGGCTCTCTAAGGTTTTGGCTCTTGTCTGACCTCAGTACTCTCATGGCAAGCAACCTCTCTGATCCAGGGCCCTCCTGCAGGACAACCACACCTCTTTCAAACATCCCAATTGCAGTTCCCTGATATATGACCTGTGGCTCTGTCAATGAGCTAGCAACATGCACCGAAATTTCATCCATGTGGTTCTTACCCATTGCAGTTCCCACTAAGAAGTTCAATTCATCAGAGAACTTATGTTCAAATAAGCCTTCCTCTTCTTAGAGGATTAGATTCTTCCCCACTACCATTTTGCATGCCCCCAGTCTCATTTGGCCATCTCTGGTATATAAAGGGAAATGCCTCCCCAGAAAGTAACATGAATAATCTGCAAATTCATAGTGACTAGATATTTTGTTAGGAAGTCAGTGCCTAACAAGGTATCTTGATTGGCATCCTTTGCTATGAGAATTTTACATGGCAGCTGTAGGTCTTGAAAGTTGATGGTTGTACTCCACTCTCCCAGTATTGAAAGCGCTTCTCCATTGGCTGCTTTGACTGCTAGCCTACAAGGTTGAAGGCTTTTTTTTCTGTCTTTGTTGTATCTTGCTCCCATATTCAGTTATGTATAATGGATACCTGGGCATCTGAATCTAGGAGGAACTGGCAAGCAATGTCTCCTTGCTTTCCCTCCAGGTAGTATCCTAACCTGGTGACACCAACAATCACCATGTCTCCTTTGGGCCTCTGTCTGGTAGAAGTGGATGGGCCTCTTTCCACTGCTGACCTCAATTTCTCTGCCTTAAACACCACCATCTCTCTGGGCATTTCCTCTGAAAGTGATCACAATGATGCCACAGCATTCTCCCGATGATACCCTAGCCACTGGTCCAGAAGGATCTCCCTTTGAATGTCTGCTCTGGGACTGGATTTCCATACTCTTTTTGAGCTGTTCATTTCACCTTGGATCTCTCTCAGTGTCTCCATCACCATTCACAAAGCTGACTACTCTGGAGTTGGGGTGTGTGCTCTTGACTTCTCCTCCCTGGCATGCACATGCACCCTTGCTTTGATGCCTTGGATATAGGGGCAGTTTTCACACCACTTCCATCTCAAAAGCTAGCTTTATGGCATCATCCAAGCTATGGGGCTTCCCCGACAGAAGATGGACCCACTTCTCCCTACCTAAGGCATTGCTGATGAACTGGTCGTGAGCCAGCAGATCCTGTTTCTCAAGGGTCACAGCTAATTGCTTTAGAGCAATGCCAAACTCTTTCACCTATTCTGCTGAAGTCTTCTTATAATTAAAGTAAGCTGCATGGTCCCAGTCAGGGTGTGCACCTGGTTCCAAAGCATTCCTGAGGACCTCTGGAAGATGTTCGTAATACTGTTTGGCTTCACTGCTCAGACCCGTGGTAGGGCTCTCTGGCTTTCCCTGTAAGCAACAAGCTCAGGAATTTTAATTTAGTATCTTCATTCCACCCATTTAACTCAGCTGCCATTTCAAATTGTTCATGCCAGTCACCCCATTCTTGTTCTGCTCTACTACAGGGTGCTGGATTGAATATAAGCCATGAGACACTAGATGGTGTGCAATGTGTTTTCCGTCTCCGCTGTGGGTACCCCCTCCTTTGTGGTACTCATCTTCCCTGCTCAAATGCCCATACATCAAACAAAATCTATACACTCACTGCAGCAGTTTGCCCTGTGCCTTAGGGCCTGTGACAACCATTCCTCATTTGCCTCACTTGTGGGATAGCCCCCCTTCCGAATCCTACCCCTCCCACCAATTTCTGCCAACCCTGAACTCCCGAAACTGGCATAAGAAGCAAGGGGGATCCCCAATTTTATATAGAAAATCATAGGAGTTAGGGTCACAAGCCAACAGGCCAAAGGAAGGGAACCGGTAAAAGGTAAAGACACATCAACACTGTGGTAGCATACACTCAACACCTTAATTCCCCTCACACACCTCTGGAGGTGTCCCCAAACAAGCCGTTAGCCCCTAGAGCGCTCAAACAACAGCCTACAGCTGCCTCCAAGTCTGAGTCCAGCTCCCCCTGTCCACAGTCCTGGCTGATGGAGCCAGGGAGATCTCCAGCTCTGCTGCGCGCTCCTCTGCATAGGGCTGACCAGGCTCCACAATCACACTGCTTTCTCGTCCCCTTACTCCAGCCTAAAGTTGCCTCTTCCTTTTTCCCATGCCCCTCAGCCCCTGGGGGTTTCTGGGAGCTGTAGTCTCCAAATTAACAGTGGGCACAGATCTGCAGACTTCCCCCTGGCTCCTCCTGCTGTTACACACTTTATATTCACATTACAGTGTATACTACTGATATGCCTTTGTGTGTGTCGCTGACTAAGGTGCATACTTATAAAGACAGAGACATTGGCATACCAGAGCAACAGATTTCATCTGCTTCTGTGCTTCCAGATTGTTCGGGAACAGACTGTGTTCTTAGTCACTGGTATATACCAGCAATGGAGTGAGCACCTTTGATATCAGAATTCATTCTGACTTGATTGGTCCTGTCGATCACATGGTTTTGCTTCTGTTCCTAACCTAGATGAGTAGACTTGTGTCTGTTGTGAATACTCATGATTTCAAGTTCAAAAGTGATTTTCCCTTACAAGATTCTCTATAGTTCACTGGTTCTGTCAACACTTCTGCTGGTAAACTCGTGCATGGGAACATTCACAAGAAGTCTGTATAAAACGACATGTTACACAGCCTGGGAGAGTGGTGGTCTCTCTGCTCTGTTACTGACTGGTTTGTACAGAACTTTTATGCAGATCTGGCTAGAGCCAGAAGAAGTGGTTCTTTCACTCGGGAGGTGGCAACGTTTAGTAGCAAAGAGCATGCAATCCAGACAATGCTGTGAACTCAAACGGGAGCGATTATACAGACATAGAACAAATCTCATTACGGCTTCAGATGGATATTTGCAGAACTATTTTTTCCTTCTTAACCCAGCTCCCAAATCTAACATTTCTTTGTCTGTTAGCTTTTGTGTAGATGTGTATCTGTCTATATATACACACATATGTTATGTATAAATGTAGGCAAGCACTAACAGGAGCATAAGGGTGTACAAAATATAAAGGCATACATATAGGAATAGATTATAGGCAAGCCACAGTCAAATCAAGGATTCCTCCTAGACCTTACAGCCCATCAGGCTAACCTGGCTAAGGCACACAACTTTCTGTGGCTAGCTGCACAGAAGTGAGGGATGCTGCTGCTATCACATCCAGCTGCCTTTGACTCCTCTGCTAGAGAAACCAGGTATCCATTTACAGCTGGGTCACTTGGGCCAGCCTTTAGCATGAGCCCAAAGCAGAGCCTGAATGTATGTTTCTGGAGTGGCCATAAATCACCTAAACTGCTCTGCCCCCCACACCCTTTCACCTGTGGAGATATATAGCTTAAACACATGCACACAAAGGCCTTTGTAATGCAGATATACAGACATATGTGTAACACATAAAATGTACTGGTAGATACACACAGAAACATGTAAAGCATATCCCCCCCCTCCCCACACACACACGGTTGTTACACTCAAAGCCATGTAAGCTCAGCAATATTTCAGCAGAGCTGGGATTTTCTTGAAGAGCCCGCAGTGAGCCTGACAAGCTTCAGCTCATGCTGTGGCTCTTCCTTTTGGCTGTGACAGATAAGAGATGGTGTCTGAAGGGCCCCCTCATGGTATCCGAACCTATTCTGCCACTCCAAGACATGCTTGACTGCGCTAAAGTAGCTCTGGATCATGAAAACCAGGGCCGAAGCTTTCTTTATCCCTTTTTTCTCCACCCTTTTTTGTTATCCTGCTGCTGCCCTGTGGTAAATATGCAGGCTTGACAGTGGGTACCACGGGCTTTCTGTCTTTTATGCCACGAGAAAGTTACAGGCCTGGACATTAAGTTGCACAGCATGTAAAACGGAAGGTGGATACTCTGCTTCCTTTCTTGCTGGCTGGGAAATGTGCTGTAAAGAAAGATAAGTTGAAGGAAAACATAAAGTTTTGTCTTGTTTTTCCTTGCACACAGAGACATGGGTTAAACATTAGGGCAGCGGTTCCCAATCAGTGGCACGGGTACCACTAGTTGTTCGCAGACAACCTGTCAGTGGTACATGTTAACAGATGTATTATAATTACTTTACATGACAGACATTTGCTGGTGGTACTTAAGGCTGTATCATTTTAAATTGGCAGTGTGCAATTTGTCAGAGTTTGGGAACCGTTGCATTAGGGGAAAGGCCAGATCAGTGGCCTTTAGATTGATGGTTTCTGTTGTTTAATACAGGCAAAAGTTCTGATGAACTAATCTGGAGTTTTAAATGGCCCTGTTGGGAACCTTTAGTTTTCATGAATATCAAAAAGCTCAAGTGTCTTGCCTTTAACATGAAATGGCACAACAAGACAGTGAAGAATTTTTTCCCCCTTGGTATATTTATTGTCGTGTATTATTTACAAATTGTTAATCAGCTTTAAACACAGCTGTCTGAGGAACGTCCTATATACCCAATGCACCACACAGAGTCATGCTGCTGCTGCAGTGGGGAAGGTAAGTTTGGGTCCTGAGCTGTAGCAGCCTAACGATTCTGTGGTCTGTCTATCTTAGGAACCTACCTGGGACCCATTACCAGACTATCTTAGCCCCTCACAATCTTGGATGTATTAAACTTCAACCTGTGAGCTTTTTCCTTGTATGCCCCATAGTCTAATGACCAAAGGAGCTTATTACACAGAGTCTACTTCACTAAGCAGTCTTCCTATGAGCTGTTATCCCCATTTTACAGATAGGGAACTAAAGCACAGAAAGACTACGTTACTTTCCTATAATAATCACCCAGGAAGGCTGTGGTGGAGAAGGGGCTTTAAGTCATATCTCCTAAATATGACACTATTGCTCTGACCACTGAACCATCCTTTCTCTTTAAGGAAGCTGGGCCACTGGGAATCAAATAGAGTGCAAGATTCATGGGGTAGAAGGAGAGTAAGCAAGAGGTATTGTGATTCTGCTGCCCAGTGAGAAGAGCTGTCTTTTGGGAAGGGGAGTCCTGAGCTCCTGAACTAGCTGTCTGCTTTATTTCTCCTTTTTTAAGCAACAGTAGTGTAGTGTACAACCCAACAGGGATGAGGACTGGGACCCAGGGGAGTTACTTCCTCATTGAGGCACAGGAACATGCTCCCTTTTTGCTTCTTAATCTAGTCCAGCAGTGCTCAACCTTTTGACCCCGCAGGACCCATGAGTGGCACAGGTCTGGTCCTGAGGCCAGATTAGGTCCTGGGGCCCAGCACTGCCTCCTCCCTGCCCCACACACTGGGGTTGGGCTCTGCAGGCCTGGCACCACCCCTGACTGCCCTCTGTGCTGGCATTAGTCCACAGGGGCCCAGCACCATCCCCTTCCACCCCCCGCTCACCAGAATTAGGCCCTGGCACCTCCCTCTCCTGGACTCCCTCACCGGGATTGGGTCCAGGGGACCAGTGCTGTCTCCACCTGGTGCTGTGTGCTGGGATCAGCCAGCTGATCCAGTCCCAAAATTTGTCAGCAAGGGAGTGGTACCATTGCTCTCCCACCATCACATTTCCAGACCCATGGGGACCCCCACAGGCTAGATGACACAGGGTTGTGGGCTGAATCTGGCCCACAGACTAGGAGTTGAGCACTGGTCCCAATCATCTTACATTCTTGGCCATCTACTGGCCTTCCTCCAACAGGAGTAGTGGAAGATGTGTCCCGTCTTTCCTATTCTATAATTTTCTGGTTTGAACACTTTGATAGGAAGTAGAAAATGTGTGTTTGACTCCCCCTGGCCAGAGGATACGTGTCCTGATTCAAGTAGGCACCTCCTCTCTAAGTGCTCTGGCTCCTAAAATGATAGAAGCCCCTAATGTGTAACCCCAACTCTGACACCAAAGCCTAGGAGAAAGGTGGAAGTTGCCTGTGCCCAGCACTTCCTATTAGTTGTGTGTAGGTACTTGTATATGTATAGTTGTGAGTCCCTGCTTAGCACCTAGGTACTCTAGACTGTCCCTTAGATGCTCTTCAGTTTCTCAGTTGACTGCACAGGGATCCTAGACAGCTTGTCAATTTGGATCGCACTTCCTGGGACAATGTGCCTAAATTGTAGGCATTGCAACACCTAAGTTGAGGTGCTTGCAAGGTGGATTTGGATCTGGCCCTCACACACACAAAGGATAGAGGCCACATAAGTAGGCAGGGTTGATAAATTGCAGAAGGAATATTCACCTTGGGAGACTCCACTTGGATGTCCTTTTGGGGTTTCCTTGTGTTCCTGATTTACACCAGCAAGAGCAGGATCAGTATCACTGTCCGAGCCCCCAAGG
Organism: Alligator sinensis; assembly: GCF_000455745.1. Taxonomy (NCBI): domain Eukaryota; kingdom Metazoa; phylum Chordata; order Crocodylia; family Alligatoridae; genus Alligator; species Alligator sinensis. The sequence continues at coordinate 1,372,618 of NW_005842009.1, forward strand.
TTTGGAATAGATTGCCGCCAGAGGTGGTTTCAGCACCTGCTCTGAACGCCTTCAAGAGACATCTGGATGTTTATCTTGCTGGGATCCTATGATCCCTGCCGACTTCCTGCCCCTGGGGCAGGGGAGCTGACTCAGTGATCTTCTGAGGTCCCTTCCAGCCCTAGTGTTTATGAAATCTATTAAATCAGTCTACCCTCCTCAGGATGACAAGAGCCAAAACCAAAGTTACTTTGGTCATGGAGTGGCTGTGTAGTATAAAACGCCAGGACTAATTCAGTTGTTTTGTTACATAAAGCTACACTAACTATACATCCAGACGTGGTTCGTGAAAAAGGAAACTAACATGGCCTCTAAAGTCAATGAGCCAGTAAATAGGGAATCATAAATAATCAGGAGAGAGGAGTTAATTAGCATCAAAACCTTCACAGAGTAAATTAGATGCATGTGGCAGCATCTCCTCAAAACAGCCTCAAGTGCTCAGACTTGTTCAGGAGTGACTGACATGGCCTTTGATTATTTCTACAAGGACACTTGTAACTCATGATACTATTTCAGTACCATGTCCTCCACTGCTTTAGGGCTGCTTTGTGGTACTCTAAAATAGTGGAGTTACCCAAATCCCAACCACAGAAAGCTTCTCCTTGCATGGTGAGATTTTCTGGGTGCCACAGAGCCACCCTTCTAGTTCCTAAGTTGCTCCCAATGCCTGTAGAGGGGCTGGGATCATGGCCTGCTCTGTAGGTCCTTGCAGTGCTAGGATGAATTTGGTCCTTGCTGGAGTGTCTCAAGAATGAATATTCTAATGAAAGCTGTGCTCTGGCTCAATGCATATGCAACTCTGTATGTGCATACCAGAGTAAAATGAAGTCCTGCAGCTGTAGCTGGGCAACAACTCCAAGACTAGCAGTGTTTAATGCCAGAGAAGGAGCTCTCCCAACATTATAGCTCAGCAGCTGCGAAGTTATGGCATTCATCCAGGACACAGAATATGCAGATTCAAGGTGTCCCCTCACCTAGAAGAGGTTTAAATCAACATCTATCCAGCATAGCACTCTAACCACCAGGACATAGGTTAGGCCTTATCCAGGCCCTTTAGACAATTGGTCAGCCCTCCAATGCTTTTCTTGGGGTGCATCTACATGTGCCTATTAATGTGCAGCAATAAACTCCAGAGCTTTATTGCTGCCAGGTGCATGTCTGCACATGCATCTGGGATCACAGCACTTTGAGCTGGGGTACAGCAGCCCCAGCTGGCAGGGGGCCCTGGAGGTCAGCCTGCCAGCCCAGAGCTTCCCCCCCAGCTCAGCATGCTGTGGAGGGGCTGGCTGGAGCATGAGGGTGTTTCAAGGTGGGACTAGGCAACTGGCAGCCCCCACACTGAAGCACCCTCATGCCCCAGTCAGCTGGGGCAGCATCTACATCTACACGTGCACTGATGCAGTTTTTTACTCCACAGCAGGATAGAACGTGTAAATACAAGTATTATCCTGCTGCAGAGTAAATTAGTTTACTCCACCCGAATAGGGGCACATGGGTAGATACCAAGATATTTACTGCACAGATAATTAGTCTACCGGACAGTAAAAAGTCTCATGTAGCTGTGCCCTTGAATTCTGAATTTAATATTAATTGAATAAAGTGGATGGAGAGTATTGGGGAAGTAACTGCCTCATTGAGAGCAAGGGTCCAGGCTAAAAAGAGATTTCCTTCCCTTCTAGCAGCCATCTCACTGAGCCACACACCATATAACTTGCTCTTGTCTTCCAGCACCCACATATGTCCTCCTCTTGTCTTTCCAAATGCCCAACTTAAAGATGAGCCCTGGTCAGGGCCTAGGTTGTAGCCTGGTAGCAAGAGGACTATGCTAGAAATTAGTAAACATATATAGGCTCAAACCCTCTCTGGGGGAGTGAGGCCTTGAATCTGGGTGTCCCACTTCCAGGATGAGTGTTTTCTAGGCACTTAGCTACTGGACTAAAATAGGATAGGGCCCCTCCTTCCTCCACCTGGCACCCTGTAGTCATGCGTTTTTGCCTGGCTACAATTTCATGACTTATGCTCAGGTACAAGTGTATGGAGCTACATGTCCTCTGTTCATGTGGCCAGTGTCATTTTCTGTGTCGAACACACTATCAGAGTGCTGTCTGTGCCATTGCATTTGCTGCAGTTAGTGTGTATTCTCCTTATAGTCCTTGATGTTACAGAAAGAATAACCACAGCCTTGATTTGGTGGTTAAGTCTTAGCCAGATTTCTTATCTACAAAGCACCTACTCACTAACATGCTTGGCCAACACACATGAAGTGTTAGACCTCAATGCTTGTGGTAAGGCAAAGGCACAACTCATGTATTGTGTCCCCTAAGCCCAGTACAAATTCCAAAGGTTTCCAGCTGTCCTTTTATACGGCGATCACAACAAATTCCATTTACATCACGAACAAAACATTCTACAACATCCTCTTATTCCATATACAAATCAACCTTCTCCTTGTACATCCCATTATTATCTTGTGTGTTTTGGACCACTGGGGACCAACCTTTTCACCAGGCATGCCACCTTCTCCCAGTGGCATAACTAGGGTGGTCAACTGTGATAACCATCCTGGGTGCCCACTTTGCAAGAGGGGGCAAAAAATGGCTACCACTGGCAGCTGTGCAACTGGAATTGCGATCGCACTGGTGGCATGGTGGCAGCTGGAAGTTGCGGCTGCCCCTGTGCCCCTGGGTGCTCAGCCACATCACTACGCTTCTGCCTTCTCCTACCCAATCTGTTGCTCTGCTTTCTGCTCCCTGCTTTATTGCCACTGTGTTCTCCTGCTCCTTCCTTGATCTGCTGCATGCTATACATAGAGGCTACCTCTGCCACTTGTGGCACATGCTGCAGGTTGGTCACCCCTGTTTTAGACTCTCCGGTACCAGTCTTTTCACTTAATCTTATGAAAAATCTGCACAAGCAAATTGTGTATGCATATTCATATTCAGCTTCAGCTCATGTAAGCAGCTGGTGCCCCAGTCACAGCTCCACTAAGGGGTACAGTTGTCAGTGTATCTGAACCCTTATGTGAGCGGTATATGTACTGATCAGTGTTCCTGGAGCCCTACACCACATATCTTCCCAGCCAGAGCACGAACTATTGCATATGCTATAGCTAAGTGGATGCTTGTGTGTCCACACGAACCATGCAATTGGATTGTTAACTGTACATAAGAACCAAAAATAGTAGTTACATGGCTGTGTATCTGCCATTTGGATGTGTAAAGTGAAATAGGATTCTACACTTAGCCCATAAATCAGCCCTCTGTGCACATCTTTGGTCTGAAGTGGGGAATGGCAAAGTGAATGAAAACAATCCTAATAAATACAGAATAATTTATTCAGCATTAGAATGGCTATGATAGAGCCACTATGTGCAGCACACTGAAAAATGTGTTTTCCTGAGTTCTTCTTCATCAGGAATTAATTTTCCTTTCTGGGTTTATATGCCATGATCACATGAAGAGGCATACGTGGAATTTTGTCAGACAGACAAGGCCTGCACATATGAGAGTAGAGAAGAGATACAAAATGTAATGCTGAGGCATGTAAGCATAGACCTGCTTTTAATATTGCTGCTGGATGGGGCTGTGAAGGTGGGGCCTGACAAACTGTGTTCAAGCTGTTGGAAATCTGTGTTGTGAAGCAATGGGCATAAATTGCTCCATTCTGAAAAAGAATAAATTTGATTCTAGAGATCTGTAGAGAGACTGAAACACAGTTCCTGCTAGATTACAGCTCAGTGAAAATAAGTTCCAGTGCTTAAAGCAGAGAACTGCTGGCCAGAATGCCTGCTTCTATTTCCACTTCAGTTACTGACTTGCTGTTCAAACATGGGTAGCATGGTAAGTTGGAGTGGAGAAGGATGAGCAGGCTTCAAGTGGGATAGGCCTGCCTGTTTGCTCAATAAAATGTCTTCCCTACAAACCTGCAGCTGGCCCTTTATTGCAGTCAAAACAAATATTGACTAATCACTTCACTTTCAAGCAGGCCAGGAATTTTATGACAACACAAAGTTTTATCAGAAAATGCCAGATCACTGAACCCAGCGTGTTTAGTTTGAAACATGTCAGATTCAATGAACTCTTAGTGAATCCAAAGCAGGGGTCTGGTGGGATCATGCCATGCTAGGGGTACCATGCGTCTGGGTTTCTCCAGACATGTCCGCTTTTGAGTCCTCTGATCTCTGTCCTGTTTTTTGAAATAGGAACCAATGTCCTGGATTTTGCTCTGCTCCACTGGTGGAGTGGCGGGGAGGCAATTGGAGGCCAGGGCGGCGCTGAGGGTACCTGTCCAGGTGTCAGGGCTACAGCGGGATCGGGAAGGTGCCTGCCCTTCCAGTGGTAGAAGTGGGCAGGGGACTCTTTGAGAGCAGTGGGGAGCTCCATGGCTGGGCCAGTGCCTGTGCTCATGCGGGCCAGGCGGTTCCAGGAGATGCTGCCCAGGAGAGCAGGGAGCATGGCCAGGCCACCTGGTGCAGTGCTGGAGCGCCAGCCCAGGGCAGTGGATGCCATAGAGCCTATGGCATAGGCATCCTCTCCTCTTCTCACCAGCCTGTGCCAGGGCCAGACCTACTCCACCACTGCCCACACAAATTGGAGTCACTGTGCTCCAGCCTGGTTGGGATGGGGTCAGCCAGGGACCCCGTCCGGCAGGGCTGGGGGGGCAGGGGGCTGCAGCTCAGGAGTGAGTGGCACCAGCAGGGACAGGGCTGGGGAGCGAAGGACTGTGGGTCAGAAGTGAGGGGCACTGGCAGGCCCATGGGGTCTGCGAGTCAGGAGTGAGGGGCAATGGCAGGGATGGAGCGCTGTGGTTTGGGACTGAGGGGCACCAGCATAGCTCAGGGGGGGCAAGGGACTGTGGGTCAAGAGTGAGGGGCACCAGCAGGGCCAGGGGTCTCCAGATTGAGAGTGAAGGGCACTGGCAGAGCCAGGGAGCTGAGAGTTGGGAGTGAGGTGCCCCCCTGATAAGTGTCCTCTCTTTTTGGAACTGGAAATATGGTAGCCCTACTTTTAGTAAACTGCCCTATGAGCCAGATACCAGTGTCCCCAGGGCCCGCAGCTCTGGAACTGGCCTACTGAGCACAGTGGCCCAGGAGTACGGGCCCACGCCTGCAGAGTCCAAAGACCCAGAATGCATCCAGCTGGAAAACGAAAAACAAATTTTGAACAAATTAAATTTCCCATAAACCCTGTTTTTCCGCCAGCTCAGTTTCACCTCTGTGCCTCTGTTTTCTGAATCATATCATGGGTATAGAAGGTCCTTCCTTCCAATTCCTCCATGTTTGCAGAGCTATTTAAGACCTTCAAAGAAATAGGGGCTACCTATGAGCCTGATCTGTACTCTATTTAATCCTCCATTGGCTGTGGTGTGTTCTGTATTGGTGCAAATGCAGAGTAATTTTATTATCAAAAGAGTGGCTCCATTAGGGCACACCAAATTTTACACAACTTTCTCCCCCAGTTTTTTTACAGCCTATCACAAATCCAGCCATATGTCTCTTCAGTATCCATGTGCTATTCTGTTTTATTAATACTTGCATCTGCTGGCAATTTGAGTGAGGTCTAAAGGTTCAAAACTTGGAGCTCAAGGACTCTGCACTACTGAAAGATTTTACTGGCTATAAATCTATTGTAAAGTACATGGGTGTTTTCAATGCGGAATAATATAACCAAACCATTCTCCCCATAGGTGACAATGCTATTTCACTGCAAAGATCCACATGAATTAATCTGTCTCATTTACCATTCTATAGTTAAGTGCTTTTCAAAAAAAGAAGGCACCTTAGCAAAATACAAAGAAACACCTGAGTTACTTACTACTTATGCACCTCATTTTAAATGCTCATTCTAAATCCTTATTCTAAACCATCTTTGTAACTGGTTAATGCTTTTGTTCTATGCAAGCTTAATGGGCCTTGACCCTTGTCTACTTATTGACACAAGTGCCAAGTGACTTCAGAATGATATCAGATCAGAGTAGTGATGGTTTACACTTGCTGTGTTATCATGACAAAAGTTACTGGACAGTGGAATACAACTTCTTATGTTTCACTGATACAGTGCCAAATTCTGAGGTTTTAACTGAGCTTTGTTCAGATATTACTTTAGTAAACTCCCCTTGATTTCATTTGGAGCTTGTTAGAATAAAATCTGATCCCCCAGTCCTGGAGAATCTTGTGCATATATATCCTCACCCATTTGAGTGTGAGGGGACTATTTGCATGCCCTAAGACAGAGGTTCACAGAGTTTTTCTTACTGCGTACCCACTTCCAGATTTACCAGCCGCCTGCGTACCATGACCAACATACATTTTATATTCTAACCCCTCAAATTATTGTTATTATTATATTGAAAATTCATTATTATTATACTGAAAATTAAATCCACCATTACACAATTTCTCCGATGTACCCCCCCGCAAAGGTGTGTACATGTACCACAATTTGAGACCCCCTGCCCTAAGTTATTCATGCACAAAGACATTTACAGGACTTCAGAACCTGAAGTTGAGTTTGTTTTTCTGTTTACTGTTTGTTTTTCTGTTTTTTCTGTAGGAGTCATCGGATCTGTTCCTGAATCTATCATAAGCTTTTTTGAGTGACCTTAGGTATTGCCTTCTCACCTCTCTGCACCTTAATTTCTTCATCTGTAAAATGGGAATACTTACCGTATTTCTTTTTGCACACAACACTCCCCCACATATACCAGTAGTATGTACCTTGTTTCCTGCTTCCTGGTAACATCTACGTGAGACACTACAGTGCAGTAGCTCATTGCTACTGTGCAGTAGAGTCTGAAAAAAATACATGTGGGGATGCTTCTGCACAGTAATGCTGGTTACGGCACAGTCATTTAGTACTTGCTTATGAAAGTACTAAATGACTGCGTGGTAACAACTGTACAGTCCGCCACTTGCGTAGACGCAGCCACTGAGTAGATGCAGCGAGGGAGCTAAGCCTGCTCCTAAGCTTGCTACAAGGATGGGGGCCCTCAGACCAACCCAATGTGATGCATTTGGGGCCATGTACCAGTCTGACCTCATGCACCTGCTCTGACACACCAAGTCTGGGACCACATGCCAGGTCAAGGGCTACATGCTGGATGTCGTATGCCAAATTAGGGACCTCTTGCTGGGTCCAAGCCATGCACTGGTCACGTGCTGGTTGGTACTTGGTGGACTGACTCCGGAGCCATGTACTAGGTCTAATGCCTGCATGCTGGTTCAGGTCCAATCCTGGATGTTGTCTCTGGAGCCATGTGCTAGATCTGACCCCAAGTGCAGACTCTGAAGCCAACTCTGCATACTGGCCCCAGAGCCATGTGCAAGGTCTGATATCACACACTGGGTCCAGGCCGCAGGCTGGATCATGCCATGGACCAACCCCACACAGGGTCTTGTCATCCAGCCAGGGATCCATTTTTCTCACATATAATGTGCGCCTCACTTTCTACTATCTGGGTTTGGGGGGAAAGGTGCTGGGTATATGTAAGAAAATACTGTATTTCAACCCCAAAAGGTAGCTAGGAGATTACATTTGCTAATACCTATGAAGTGCCTTGAATTACATACATGGGCACGATGTAACCTCTAACCAGGATGTAGAATCACAGGTTACATTAGTCTACTTCCTTTCCAAACCTTTTTATTGCAGAGTACAATTTACAACACCAGCTGGTGACATGTTTTTCCTAATTAACTTCCCATGAAAATGTTCGATGTTTTACTTCAGTCTGTTTTTCAACCCTTCAAATTTACCATTTATAGTTGTTAGGAAACCACCTTTCTTTCCCCCCACCTCCTTCTTTCACAGTATATCTATACATCTGTAATTCTGAACTGATATTTCTCTTGTGAATTTAGAGCAGCAGTCAATTCTATTCAGAGCCAGGACCTTGAGCAGAAATGCACAGTAACATTTTGGATGCAAGCTCAAATAAAAATCTAATATCACAGAAGATTTTGCACTAAAACTGGGGACAGGATAACTGTCCGTATAGTAACAACAGGAACAGAAAAGACAGCGGGACTAAACGTTGTTCTCAATGATCACTGTCAGTTCAGAGTAACTCCACTCATTTCAGGAGTATTACTCTAGATTTACACCAGTATAAAAGTAGAGAGCATGGGCAGATCCAGGATTTACTAAAGGAATGAGGCAGACCACTTCTCAGACCATGAGGGAATGAAGATGAGGTGTGACTTGAGCCCCCAGGTCAGTGGGAAACAGTGGGGGGCCAGTCTGGGAGCAGGAGCACAAAGGGGAGGACTTTCCCCCTGCCAACACCACTGCCACTGTCCCCAGCTGACCTGGCAGCAGGGGGACCTAGAGCTGCTCCTGCCCTCCTGCAGCTGGAGCCCGTGGGGAGCAGTTGCACCACTAGCTGGGCTTGGCTAGGGACAGAGGTGGTGCACAAGCTCCTTCTTCCAGTGCCTGCTCTGTGCCCACCCCCTGCCCTCCCAGGTATGCCCCACTGGCTGGAAGCAGGAGCTGGAAGGAGGAACTCGAGTACTGCTTCTATTCTTCCCAGCTGAGCCTGGCTCCCTACACAGTCATAGCCAATGGCTGGAGTGGGACAGGAGTGGCCAGCCCTTGGGATCCCCCTGCACCTGGGTCAGCTGTGGATAGAGATGGAAGAGGGCAGTATTCACAACACCACACCCCACCTTGCATCCACCCTGATAGAAAGTACCCCAAAGTGAACAATAATGAACAAGATTTCAAAAGGTGGGAAGTTGCAGAATAAAGCCAAAGTTATTATCTAGTTCTTGGACTCGGTTCCTAAAGTCTATAGGGCCAGATTGTGAGCAGTTTCCCCAGCCTTGGAGGTAGCTACTCATAGGTACCCATCGGATTACTTATGGGCATTTGCCCATGAGTCTAAGAGCTTTACAATTTGGTCCACAGTTGATTCCACAGGTAGTGTCCATAATCCTAACAAACCCAAACAATCCCTCTCTTCAGCTCGTTATCTCACATTTGTGTTCCAGGAATAGCTTTCAAAATTACGTCTGGAAAAAACAATGAGGGTGGCCTACGATTCTGTCACAACAACTCAGAAACAGAGACCTTGGTGACTTCCTGCCATCAATACAGCTGGTCACTGCAATGAAGCATATGGAAGTTGTAAGTTTATATCCTTTCTTCTTCTAACCTTCATGCTGTGATAATGCTCAAGAGAAACATATTTCATTGTCCAGTAGTAAAAGCTGACATTATTGTCCTGCCTCCATCTGTCCATTAAATTCCTGAAAACCATATATAAAGAAAACAGCTTTTACTTACAGAGTCCATTTGGCAAGCGTTGGGGGAGAAAAAGGCTGGACACAATATACACAGGTAATGTCTATAGCTCACAGACGCCTCCAAAAGTTCTCCTCTAGAAATTCTGCAGGCATAAATATGGGTGCCCAGGACCTCTTTAATTCCACCTGTTTTTAATTGCATACAGCTAGCCAGCTTTGTGAAAGAGCTTCATGTGACTGGACATTGCTATTGCTACGGACCTTAAAAGAGCTGCTCTTGCAGGCTGACCTGCCATGGCTAGAGGGAGAGAAGGTACTAACTCTGAAAAGGAGAGTCAGAAAAGAAATGTATGGTAAATCTAGCTAAAGCCAGAGGCATCCTAAGAGCCAACCTGAAGCTGAGAAAAGCTTGGTGCACTACAGAAGGAAAACTTCACCCCATTGCTGAGTAAAGGCATGAAGTCTTAGAGATCCATGTAATTCTAATGGATGTGAGACCTACAGCACTTGGCTTCAGGGACTGTGGGATAGTTATCCTAGCTACCAAATTTCTGTGCAACTCCTCATACAGTGAAAGTACCATTCCTGCCTAAAGTAAGAGGATGGTGGTGTTCTGCCTAGGAAATCTAGAAATAGATCTCGAATAAAATCTAGAAATGGTAGCAACTGTCAATCTCCTGATCATGGTGTATGTGTGAGGCCCACCCAGACCTTTGATGCATATGCGTGGGCAGGGATTTTTGGAGGAGTGGAGGCTAAAATCTAGAAATAGATCTAGAAGTATCTTCACAACAGCTGTAAAGCCATGATAAGGAACCATGGACATTTTTACTTGGAGATCATTTATTCAATGCAGCTCCGGTCAGCAGTAACCAGAATTTGTCTCTCCGTAAAAGCTGCCTGATGACCAATAGGGAATGCATCACTGGCTTCTGTCAAACATTTCTAGTAGAAAAGCGTTGCCATCCCATTAATACCACTATCCTTTTGTTAATTGTCAACATCTTCATCTCGAGAGGCTGAAGTCAGAATAGGCCATGGAGACTAAATTACTTTTTTATTCCACCTGGGGAACGTTTGAGGTACATTTTCAGGACAGCATTTGGGAAGTTTGGGCTCCTGTAACTAACTTGTGGAAAAAACAAAGACCTTTAGTCTGATCTTTCCTTTGTTCTTTTCCCAGAACAGAATCTCACCAAGACAAAGAACAAGGTGGTTGTCCCAGCTCCCAGCTCCCATTTGGGAAAAATCTCTAGGTGAGGCTTACCAAACTACTAATAACAGAAGGAAAGGTGCAATTTTTTTTTAATAAAAAGTTACTGGGATAGCTGTGCAAAATGATGCCTCTGGGATCAAAATCCTATTTAGGCTGGGAAATCTGTTTCAAGCCATATACTTTCTTGTTAACTTTCTAGCACAGAGAGACTATGATACTTTTGTTGCCCTCAAAAATAAGTTAGTATTCAGTATAATTATAGTTTTAAAGAAAGATGGTCCATCATATATAGGATTTTTATGAGATGTATCTTCAAAAAGAGATGACAGCCCACGGTCCGAATCCTCAGCTTCTGAGAACTCCATTGAGCTTGAAGGAGCTACATCGATTTGCAACGGCTGAGAATCTGGCCTTTGATGTGTCACGAGTGATGTACTACGCTAGCCAGCAGGCAGAATCAGGATCAATTGGCAGCATCTCTCATGAGCTATCAGGTCTCTCTTCACTCAGGAAGACAAATGGCAATAGAAAGAACTTAGTTGCATTTTCTCAACGTACCATTTGTGTTTCTTCTGTATCAAATTTTGATGGGTCATTTTGTGCGTTTTGTTTTATTTTTATTGTGTGATGGAGAAAACGACCTGACAAAAATGATTTAATACAAAATATTTATGAAACTCATTTCTGAAGTCGCTGGGTTGTCATCTGTGCTTCTGTGCTGTCTGTATGCAAGTGAGATGGAAGAAACAAAGCAATGAACATCAATGATTTTAAATTAAAGAGGAAGGACAATGGACTGCGCCACAAAAGATCAACGCTCAGTTATTGCCTCTGCCACAGAGTCCCAAACTGCATTTGGTCCAGTCATGTAAGATGTATTTTCCAGCGCTCAGTACCCTTTGTATTGCTGCACTTGAAACCACTGGAAAATCAGCTCTTAACTCAGAAGTCTGTTGCTTAAGTCAGTTCCTTCTTCAACATATCCTTGTCCTCCCTGAATACTGGAGGAGAGGAATTCTATATATTAAACTCAACTAACTCCACATCATCCGCAGTTTACAATACTAGGTATTTGGGTGGTTTTGAAAAGCTGGTCTCAAATTCTGGGTACAGAGCAGTCTGGAAATATAGCCTGCACTCTTCAGCACAGAAGGAGTTACTTAACTAACTGGGAAAAAAACCCATAAAAGAAGAATAAAAAAGCAAAACAAAACAAAACAAAAATACCTCTAGCCATACATAGAAACTAAAAAAAATGACATCCTTGAAGTACCCTTTTGAGAAGGCCAAGTTGTGATGACACTATTGTATTTCTTAATGTCAGTTATCACATGTGACCTTTTTGATGCCAATGACATGGCTGGAAAAGAAATGGTTTCTTATTTTTCTTCCTCAGAAACTCCTGAGTGCTTTAAGCCACATTAAATGTGAGAATAAAAGAAAAAACAGTTTAAAATTTCAGAGCAACTTTTCTTTCTCAACTTTTGTTTACTAAAATGATTTTAAAAATATATGTTAAAATAAGTTATCGACTGAATTGCACTGGGGCTCTTCTTTCTAATGGAGTTCAGAGTCCAATGAGCTGTGCCTAAAAGTGCGATTGTTGCTGTTATTGTCGGTGGGCAGCAATTCACTGCACTTCGCAGCAAACCCTAAAAGCTAATGCACCTCATCTCTGACTCCCACTTAATCCTCTGGGCTGGAGGTAGACTGTAAGATCTTCTCTCTTACAAAGCCTGAGTTCAGCATGAGACTCAGACCAGAGGCAGAAAGGTGGAGGTCAGTGTAACTTCCTCCTTCTGAAACTCTTCAGTTCCTTTGAGACACTGGATTTACCTTCAGAGAGACCAAAAAGTTGAGTTTCACACAGAGATGGGAAGTTGGGAGCAGGCTAGAAAAGCAAAACTGGTAGGGCTTGTAAGACTGGGGCATGAATGTCACCCTCCTCGTTTGCCCCTCATGTTATCTTCATCTCACTTCTGTTACCACCAGCACTGTTTCAAACACATTAAAGAAAACTCAGCCGTGCTGGAAACAGAATTTGAATTCCCTGGGAACTTATGCAATTTTGAAATTTATTTCCATTCTAAGTTGGAACAAAACCAGCCATTTAAAAACATTTCTGCGAATGTAATTAAAAAAAAAAATCATTCTGAGTCAAAGGAAAAGTTCTGTTTTGATAACATTGAAACATTTCTTTCTGACTGTGACCTGTTCCAGTTTAGTCTACAATAAAATGTGATACAAAATAAGTTTCTGAACAACAACGTTTCTTCAAAAAGAAAAATCAAAGCATCTGTTCCACAAAGGTCAAGGTAAAACATTTTAGTTTGTTTTGTCTCAATTCTTTTAGTCCAAAAATGAAATTTCATCAAAATTTGACAAGTTCCCATGAAATGTTTTGCTTTCCCAACGCCGTCTTTTTTCACCAAAGAAGCATTTTGATAGAAAACTTTCAACCTGTCCCAAGAGGAGCATTCAGGTTGCAATGAATGACTCTGAGGACTCTCATGGGGGAATGCAAGTCCAATTACATATCCAGCTCATGCTGAAAATGGTTCCTGGACACCTAACTCCCAAATGTGCCTTTTAAAAGCTACTTTGTAGGCACCCAAATCCCATTGAATTTAATAAGTGTTGGGCACCTAACTGCCTCAGGTTCCTTTAACTGTCCCTATCTACCAGTGGTCTGGCCTAAGATTTAGTGAAACAGATGGGGAATCTCTCCACTGACTTCAGTGAGAGCTAGACCAGGCCTCAGATGAAAACATCTGCTTTTCCATTGTTCAATGGCTCTGGAAATATTGATTTTAGTTGACTACACAAGAGCTGTGTTCTTTAGGGGAAAAATTCCATTCATCATTTTATGTCTCCTTTCTACCCCTGTAACATAGAATAATAATGCTTCCTTTCTCCCAACTTTACTCCATCCTGTCAATGGGGCCCTAAGAACAGCCTACATTTTTTTGCTTTACAGAGACAGATTTAGCCTCCAGCATTTTGATAGGCATGTATCAAAATGCTTTGCTGAATCAGGGGCTCAGTGCAAGGGATTCTCATTCACTTCAGGGGATGACAGCACCTGCAGTTAGGAAGAAAATGGCCTGACTTCTCTGTTCAGCTCTTCTACTGACCTCTTGTGTAACCTTAGGTGAGTCACTACTGGAGACCCTTTTCCCCCTCTGCAAAAATAGGAGATTGTAAAGTGATCAGAGTCCTGGTCTTCTATACCTACTAGGGAGAATTAGAAGGTAATGCTAGGGAGACAATAATAAAGATCAGATAACCCCTGCAGGGCTAGATTACAACCTGTCACACTCTCTCTCTCGCTGCAGGGCTAGTGACACGGTTCCCTCTTGCAAAGAGGCTCCAACAATTCTGAATAAAAAGCTCTATATAAAATGGTTATTTATGCTCTAGAAGGAAATCCTTTCTATACCATCTTTAAAGAAAACTGTAGCACCATGTAGTGAATTACATCTCCGTTCCAGAACTGAATAGATTGGTTTAAATATGCTGTAGATAGTTTATCATTCTCTATTTAATAAATTACATAAGACTTCAAAGAGTGTTAAGATGAAGCATTATTACAATTATCAAAATGTATTTGATGAAGTTACTTGTATTTCTTTACCAGTCTTACTGGATTTATTTTTTCTTCTCAGCAGGAGCATCAGCCAAATTCCTGAAG
>NW_005842009.1:1386814-1428044 GCF_000455745.1 Alligator sinensis
TGGCTGCCAAATTCGTTCGCAATTACACCATGATATTCAGAACTACTGATCTGTTTGGCAGCCATCTTGAATTCTGGCAGCTGGTTTGGGACATTGGGCAAAGCACTAGGAATAAGTGATCCTAAAGCATTAATCTTTATGTTGATGTCTACAGTAACTGCCCCATCTGGCTTTAGGAAATCAATCAGTGCCAGCTCCATGCATATTGGCAGAGATCATATAGTATAAAGTTCAAGTTCCTGGCTGCTGTTGGAAAAAGAGGCATAGAAGTTGAGCCAATGAAGGGGCAGATTCAGTCCTCTGCCATCACATGGACAATGGGGAGTTAGATAAAACCTTCCTATTGAGAGATTGTGATGTAGCTGGTTTGGTTCCTGGCTCAAGTCAGGTTCTTATTGCAGTGTCTTATTCCAGTGCCGTAAGCCTTATTCTTATTCTGTTACCAGTGGTTTGGTCCTTAGCACAGGTTGGGCCCTTATTCCCATTGGTTTATAGTCACCCAACTACAGGTCTGATTCCTTCCTCTGTGAAGGAAGTTCAGAGCTGGTACAGCTTACTCCACATGTGGCAAAGAGTTGTATCTCGTGTATTCACCAGAGAAGGACGATGACTCTATTGCTATTTTACCAATGGGACTGGTGCCAAAAGGGCCTTCAGGACAATGAATTGGGCCTGGGATATATATAGTATACCTATGGTATCCTTTCACAAATGATCCTCATGTTATGGCCTTGGACCAAAACATGGTCTATCTTTGATCAGCTCATATCTTGATTTATGAAAATAATGCACTGTAACCCTCCTATAGTGGGTGGTGTTTGATTATTAAAAGCCTTAAATATGAGCATGGTATCACCTACAGGGGAAGGTATCACTTCTCAAAACACACCACCTTCTTCACCTTGGGAATGGTGGTGGTACTTCTCCTTACCACCTTCCAGGGAGCCAGCATAGCCAATTCACTCCCCACACTGAACAGCTTCTCTATGCAGCAACCAAGATGCAGAGAATGTGTCCTGCCTATATTCAGCTGAGCGCCATGTAAATAAGCCAAGCTATATAAATATTTATCATGAAAAATGCAGCAGCTTTTCTTCTTCACTGCTCCACCAAAGCAGATGAGGTGGGGGAGGAGGGCCATCATTTAAGAGTATACATTAAAGCTGCATTTAACACCTGTCTGCCTGTCTAATTTTCTAATATGAGCTTAGCCATGTTATGGTATTAAGCAGCAAGGTAAGTGAAAATAGCTGCTGCATTCCAGAGGTATTAGCATTAGAGCTCTGTGAATAATTGATTTTTGGCTTCCTAGCTGAGTTAAAAATGGAAAAAAAATATTTCAAGTTGATCTGAAAAAACTGTGAGGAGGGAGGGGTTCTCAAGGAAATCAAACTGCACAAAACAATTATGAACAGAGAACCAAAAAGATGGTCACCACCCCATGTGTATACAATCCATGAAGTATTTGTTAGTAGGTACCTACCTAAGATCTCTTCATCCACTATATCCCATATCTATCAGCCTTAGGTTCCCATTAGACCCACACTACCACTGTGACTAAGCAGCTCATAGCCTGTAATGTATCTTCCTCATCATTTCTATGCACGGTAGGTGCTAATATCCCTAGTTTAAAGGAGGGAAGGACCAACAGCACAAAGAAATGAAGTAACTTGCCCAAGGTCACACAAGAAGTTGGTAACAAAGCAGAGACTTGAATATGGGCCAGCTAAGTCCCAGGCTAGCACCCTAACAAGACCATCTCACTTAGAAGTGTTAAATTAGTATAATTGAAAGTTGTGGGTCAGAATCTGCTCCCACGTAGGTGACAGGAGAGGTTCCTTCGTGAGTCCAATGCCAACAAAGTAAAATCTAGCTTTAGTATGGTTTTTGCTCTCCTACACCAAACCACAAATTATTATTATTATTATTATTAATAACAACAACAACAACAGCAACACAATGATGATGATGATGATGATGATGATGTCACACTATGGGCTCTAGAAGTCCTTGGCTGCCTCCACTATCTTCATCCATTCCCATTTGCTGTGTGCCTTTGTCCTTCAGTCATCCACATTTAATTTCTGTAGGTCTGACACATCATCTCCTCTAGTCATCTTCATCTTGGTTGTCCACTTTTTCTGGTGTCTGGATCATTTCCATTCTTCTGATGTGGCTCAGCCGCTGTAGTCATTGTGCTCTGATTTCCTCTGCCAGAGTGGGGTGTCTGTACAGCTAATATAATTCATTTATTGGCTCTTATGCGCCATTCTTGTGGCTCTAAATTACATTATACAGTATTTAGGAATTAGAAGAGAATTAGAACTATGGCCCAAAAGACTTCCTTCCTAGACTGACAGATATACCCAGCACAAGGCATTGTACATCAGATACTAACTAGCTGAACAGGAGATGTATAAGACTATAGCTATGCCCTCAAGAGGACTGAAGGGTTACACAGACAATCCCATTACTGCACTCTGAGTCTCTGCTAACTTTGTGAAGTTGTTATGGCAGCAATAAATCTCTGTCTCTGCCTCCTTGGCTCTATGCCACTTTCCCTAGCATTACTGATTTAGCAGCAGTTCACCTGATGTAGTCTGTGGACCACTTGGGGTTCTCTGTGTGCTACTAGTTGGTCCACAGAGCAGCAACTGTCACACTAGTGAGCCTTAGGATCTGATTCTCCATTACTCTGCATCTTTTTTACACACTCAATTACACCAGATAAAATGCTGCAAAATCGGAATGGTAGCATCACAATTCACTCCTTCCCTGTAGCAGGATACAGGTTGGAAAACTGTTCCTCTGACACCCCATCATAGAGCACCAGGAGCAGGAGACTGTCTTCTTATGCACAGTGGCTTACATAGTGTGTAAGATGTGAAATTCCTTCCTCTACAGGTGAGCAGAACAAAAGCAGCACCATGCACCCATTTGTTCTCACTTAAACTCTCCAAGTGGTGCTATGTGCTCAAGTGAATTTCACCTTCTGGTGTAAAAGAGCCCTGTGTCATGGGAGTCCAGCTGCTTGGTAGGAACAGAAGTTTGGGAATACTGCACAGAAGTAAAACCCAAATTTCTGCGTGAGGCAAAACCCCAGAGAATTTAACATTTAAATGATTTAGTGCTAGAGGGAACGTCGAGCTGAAATGAAGCAATGCTTATTAGTGGCATCCAACTCAGAGTATCCAGCTGACTATTAAGATAAAGGAGTAAGGTGTTTTTGCCTGATTAAGATGGTCTGCATTTTACTTTAAGATGCCAAAAAATATCTCCTCTCGCAATGATGTTCAGCAAGTGTGTCACCTGGCACTGAAGGTACGCTCTGATAATAAAACCCAATTTCTTGCTTTCCTCTCTACTCTATCAAAATCTTCTTAGGTTAGCACCTATGCTTCATCAGAGTTGGCACTAAAGCCACAGAAGTGGGGCACAATGCCACCCTAACAAATGGGCATCAGTGCCAGCAAACTGCAGAGCTAGGATGTGCAGTGGGATAGAGCTTCAGAAGCCATGGCCTGTCCTGAGCATGTCAGTCTGATAACGCGTGCAGTAACTTCCCTGTCTCCACTTAAGCAGCTCTCTGTCTCTGCTGAACAGGATTCACATCAGCAAATGAGCAAAATACCATAACTGGGTGAAATGTGGTTTTGCCTCTGGTGAAGCACAGGGGAAGGCACTACTGTAAAATTTCATCTCTTCCAAACACCTCATTTCCTTGTCTCCCGAAGGGAGCTGCAGGTGTGCAGCCCTCCCTGGAAGACACATTTTCTGTCTCTGTCACCAGTTACATGCCCACTTTGAAAGTGGTGGTTTGGGTACTTTATATGAGTCACACAGGAGAGAGTGACAGAGCTGGGAAGATAGGAAGCTCTCCTAGTCCCATTTCCTGGGCCATACCCCAAAAGCATAAGGGTAAAGTTAACTCCAGCCAGGTCAGGCAGTGTAATGAGATCAGCCCCTGTTGATAAACTGCTGGGGCCTGCTTCAGCATGCAGACCAGGGTAGGAAAGCCTGAGGATTGCCCTAATTCATGCATATGCTACCAAAACATTTAGAGGCATGGAGCTGTAGAGATATCCCAGCAAGCACTTGGCTTCCACCCTGAAGTGGAAGGTGCTACAGGTGGGGACGGCATAGCTGGCACAACTGGTTCTTCACCTCTGCCCAGGAGAAGTATAAGGGAGAGTACTTGGGATTATAACTACTGCAGCAATTCATGGCAGTTCCCATGCTTGCTCATGTTCCCACTAGAAACACCTTCATTGCGTGGTTTATGTGCGAGCAGGTTTAGATTCTGCAGCCTGGCATTTTTCATAATTTAATAATATGCAGCAAACAGTTATTCATTCTCTTAGAGCAGCCCATAAAGCACTGCAACAGGTTGCAACTGATATTTCCTTCAACACATTTATTGCATCGATCATTGCATAAAACTGCTTGTGAATCTTAAAACCAAAAACCTAAAACCCATTTGCAGTTCTTACTGATGGGCGGAAACACAGGGACAGGTCCCCAGCTGCTGCTAATCGTCACAGTGCCATTGAGGTCAATGGCCCAGCTCCGCAGCTGGTGGAAATGGACCATAGCACCATTGAAATAAAAGGGCAAGATCCTGAGCTGCTGTAAATGGAGCACGGCTAAATTGAAGTCAATGGCCTGGATCTCATCTGGTGTAACTAGGCCATAATTCTATTAAAGTCAATGGGTGAGATCCCCAGATGATGTAAAAAGGTATAGCTCCACTGAAGTCAATAGACTCTTGTTGATTCACTACACATGAAGATGTGTCCCATAGTATGTACTGTGGGAAAGCCCAGTTTACAACGTTACCTTCCTCTGTAATGTATTGGCACAATCTGCTGCTAAATCAATTTGCCCCTCTATTTCCACCCTTCTGGTGAGCGTGCTCATTACACCCTCCTTCAGCAACAGATACCACTACATACTATTCACTGCAGGTGAAGGAGAAAGGCTCTACTTATCTCATACCTCTGCCAGGGATGCTGGTAAGGGAGATGAGCCCTAGCTTAGAAGCTAGAACAATATTGTTTTAAAAAGGGACTGAGAAGTTGACCACAGTGCAGCTGAATCCACTGTAATGGTTTTGACCGTCTCCCCTTTCCGTAGGAGCCAGGCCATCAGAGGCTATCCAAAGGTAAAAAGCATCCACTGTCTGCCATTTCCCCAGCCAGAGTCCAGTAAGTGGGAATTGCATGCCTACTGTCCTTCCACAAGCTTCTGCTAAGGGGACTTGTAGCCTCAAAGCACCTGAAACTAAATGGGACCACTTAAGTCTAGGAGCAACACATTCCTCTTTGCTTGCCAAGGTGTAGCTCAGACCCTTGCAGTGTCAACTTTCTACCTTCCCTAGGGGCAGGTCATAGGTTTGAGAAGCCTTTCTCCTTTTCCTAGGCTGCAGCGGTTCTCAGTTACTGTAAGGTTCGATTCTATCTCATAGTTCTTGTATGACCTCATGGTCTCCATGTTGGGCTAGGACTCCAGGCACAGCCTCTGGCCAGGCCAAGGTCAACATACCAGAAAACATGGATTTATAACTGGAAGAGGGTACAGAGGCCGCTTCTCCACTGTGGCTGGTGACTTCAAAACTTCACTTATACGCCAGGCAGGAAGCACTTTGCCCAGTTTCAGCTTCCTAAAATCTGACTATTTTCCATGCTGAAAGCAGCAACACGAACACTGGCTACTCAGTGTAGCCGCTCTACTACCACTACATTTGGCAGGGAACTGAGGCCCAGAGTGCCCTGATAGAAGAGCTCTCAGCTGAGGGTCTGCTCTGAGTGATTTACCTTCAGAAAAGTGCAACAGGCCCTCCAGGGCAGTGCTGCCCCAGATTAATTACTGTAAAATAGCTTTGAGGATGGGCTTTAGTCCTGCATGGATCAGGTTTTGTAACATCCAGGGCTCTTAGGGTATAGAAATGACTTCACTTAGTCAAAAGTGAGAAGTAAACCAAGGAGCTTCTGAGAAAAAAGCTCAGCCTAGTTCTTGACTGCTTGAGCTCAAGGAGGAATCCCACTTCCTAGAAGTCGCAGTGGACTTATCCTCTTTATGTGGCTCAAGTGCTAGGTAGAGGCAGACAAGGTTCTTTGGGATGAGATATCATTTATTAGAACAACTGAGTGGTTGGGAAAAAGTTCTTTGCAAGCTTTCAGGAACAAGCACCCTTCTTCAACACGGCTACAACCAAAAACCCTGCAAGTAGAAGCAGAGACCCACTCAGTGTGTGGATTACACATGCACTCCTAGTAAACTCTGCAGTGTTGATAAATTTGCCCTTTTAGAAGCCTTTCATCCAAGGGTCTCATGACTCCTCAAGGCTCACATTGTCTTGTGAGACAGATAAAATGTTGAGATCAATTAGCCCCCCATGGGAAATCAGCATCTGTTCAAGGATACACAGCAGCATTGCACACAACACTGTACTAGGGGGATTAAAGAAAAATGCAATATATCACTACAACTACAAGTAGTAACAACTAATGCAATCATCTGCCTTGGAAGAGAGCCAGGACAGTGGGTTTCATGCCTAGAAAATACAATGACATCTTTAAGAACCACAGTGGACAGTGCACACACTTTAATTCATGTCATACAGTATTTTTAGCAGTCCCCTAATCTCTTCTGAAGAACTGAGTTCCATATTTGATGCAGAAAAGAGCAAAACCAGATCCGTTACTGGACTGATGCAAGTTCTGAAACCAGAGTGGTTTGCACATCCACTCTTTTAAAGGATGTCCTGTATTACCCTCATTGCAAGCTAGAGCAGCCCAGGATAAGTGCAGAGGTAATATTTGCTACTGCCTGCATTTTGTAGACCACTACCTTGGAAGCATGGCTTCTAAAGAGTGCCACAAACACCCTTGAGCACATCCTTATGAAATGCATACCTGGCACCACCACAAAATGTCTGGTCCTGCTAAATAAGCCACTAGCTGGAGAAAAACAGAGGTCCCAAACCTATTCTCTAGCTTGCATGAGGAGAACAACCAGTGGTTCCTGGTCATCACTTATTAATGGATCACTGAAAAGACAGCAGCTTATGGGAACAACCAAGAATGGGATCAGTTTTATACCATGGTGAGGTGTCTGATGGAGCAATACAAGAGGGCTTTCAGTTGTCCAGTATGTGGTATGCTCCTACTATGAGGAGCTCAAGGATCCTCACCAGTGAGGACTCCACTGAGCCCCATTTCCTGGATTCAGGTGGGCTCAGAGCGGTCCAACAACAGTGATGGCAGGGTGTGGAAGGACGATGAACAGACCAGGAACAGGCTCATGAGGATCAGAGTCACTCCAGTGAATCCTTCATCCTGGTCAGGACTGCTCAGGAGATGTACCAACCACTGGGACAGCACAGCTTAAAAATCACCAACATCAGAGAGGATCAGCTGACCAACCTGCCTTCCTCCTCTCATCCAGACTTGTCCCTAAGGGCCCCATATAGGATGTTTGCAGCTATACCAGAGCATAGAGCTGCCTCAGCTACCCTCAGTTCTATCTCCTATTCTAGGGACTGTTGGGGAAGCAACACAGCTCTGATGGAGCCTACTTTGAACCTGATGCAAGGGCCCCCTTTCCTTACATTTGCCTTGCACATTGAATGACTTAGAGTCTTGATGATCAACACCGATTCCTGCAGCCGAAACATTTCTGCCACCATGCCCTTGCTTTACGTGTGGAAGGTTAGGGATTATATCTTGTGTTTTGTCAGAGTTGATGGAAGTTTTACAAAGAGTTTAAATTATGGATTTGTAGAGAGTGGTTGGCATGGATATTCTGAGGATATTCCTGCCTCAGGCACAGCATTGGACTAGATATGGGGTTTTCAACCTTTTTTAATAAGTGTACCCCTGGTAGCCAGATGCAGAGCAGGGTGCAGGGTGAGGGAATGGGGTAGGGCATGTGGCCACTCATGGAGCAGTGACAGCATGGGGTGGTGGGTGGCAGCAGCCTCCACTGCGTGTGAGCTCCCACCCCCCTGAGTCTGGCTGGCCAGGCACCACCTGTGCGGCCCACAGAGGGGTGCCTCTGCCCTCACCCCCCCACCCCAGCTCTGCTCCTAGGAGGTGACAGCACAGGGCTTTCGTCCCTACCAGCCCACGTGTACCCCCTAGGACCTTCCCAAGTACCCCCAGGGATATGCTTACCCCCGGTTGACATCCCCTGGACTAGATGACCTCTGAAGGTCCCATCCAGCCCTACATCTCTAGGATTCAGTGGTTCTGTAGCAGTCTCCCAATCTGGTTCCTGATCCAGCAAAACTCCTTTCAAGGAAAGTAGCTCAAATCCCAAGATAAAATGGCTGAAGGCCAAGTTAGCTGTCTCCTGCACTCCATAAGTTAGAGTAGTTTGATGCATAATATGAACACGAGAGCAGCACAAATTGGTAAGGGACCAACAAAAATGATAAAAGGCTTGGAACATCAGGCCTGTGACAAGCAGGCTCAGTCTGCAGGAAAGATGACTGCACAGAGGCATGAGAGCTGTCTGCAATGAGAGCAGAGGCTGTTATGGGGCAGGCTGGTAAGAATTATCCTCATTAGTCACTGATGCTAGAATAAGTGCTAATGGGCTGGAGCCACAGCAGGGAAATTTTAGGTTAAATACTAGAAGAAATGCTGTAACTCTAAACAGAGCTCAGGCAATCAAACTAGGAAGACAGGAGAGCCTGTGAAATCCCCACAGCTAGAGATATTCACAGCTAAGCAGTCATCTCTCTGTGGTGAGAAGGTCCCAAGGGTAGCTGCTATGCCTGAGAAGCAAAGCAGAGGTCATATCTTCACAGTAAGTTTACCAACCCCAGCAGCATATGGGCTGCCTCCTGAAGCAGAAACAGCATGGCTGTATCTTGCACTTCAGGCATGCTGATTAGCTTAGGATAGACTAATTGGCATTCATTCTCAGCAGAGCCCACCTGAAGCACCATAACCACACTGTAACTACACTGCTTCCAATTTAAGAGGCTTCCAGCCAGAGAAGAAGAGTACATTTGAGGGTGCTACTGCTGAGCACAGTTAGCTTATCAAGAAGATATGGCCAGAGAGTCATAATTCAACCCCTACACCATCCTTATCACTTCTTGTTCCAAGAAAAAAGTAAGCTATCTGAGCCCTATATCTACCAGCACTGCTGCACCATCTCAGCTGTGCTGGCCTGAACATTGGTGAGACGGTGCTGAGCTCCAGCCTGCCTCTATCCTCCTGCCTGAGAAGGGGAATTGCATCTGCTGTCCATTCCATGCAAAGGCTGACCATGCAATGCACAAGCACACGCTTACTCATCTGTAGAGGTGTACAAGGTGGCCCACAAATCTTATCATGCTTCTCCCCAAGGAAAAGGCTTTTATTAAGACTATCAATCTTTGCATCTAGCCAGCCATTGTGTCATTCCCTCCATACTGCTTTAATGCTTTGATGGTACTGCTGAAGTCTTTGGGCATGAAAGGCTGGAAGCTGAAGATACCATAGGCACAGCTGTAACCTGAGGTTCAAATGACCCAGGCTCATTGATATAATGTATCCCAATCAAAATACTCTCATCTAGGTCAGCTGATGCATTATTTGGATGGACAGGAAATGTTTTCAGCCTTTCCAGGTTCCAAACCAACGTGTGTCATTTGTTAATGGGCATGAACAGACAAAATAATTATACCCTTTTAAAAGGGCACAAAGGTACTTTTTCCATGGTTCAGCTGAATTCCTGGAAACTGATTTGTCTGTCTGTTCTTTCCCAGAGCTGATGGAAGTTAAACTTCAGTAATTTACCACCTGTTTCATTCAGGGGTTAACCATTTCATTTTAGCTTCACTTACTGCAGGATGAAACAGTTGCAAGAAGGCAGCTGAAATGAGCTCACAAGTGTCAAGTCCCATTAAAGCAGTCTAAAAGGGTGTCTGTTTATACCCATCCTCAGTCATAGACATGGTTGGCAATGGGGATCATGACCAACAGAAGAAATAGATTATGATTATAGGGCAAATTACCCACAGAATGCAAATTGATTTAATAAAAAAGACAGAGCCCCATTTTATAGCGTCCCAAAAGGAGACATCTCCCTCCTCTTGGGATTTACAGCTCTGAACTTTGTCCTGGAGTTCAGTGCCTAATTAGGTCCTTCTTCCTTGGGAAAAATGAAGAGGAAAAGAGGGTGGTGATGCCCTCCTCACCTCTGTTTCTTCCCCAATAACCAGGATCCCAACAATTAAGATACTCACCATGGTGACTATATGAAACCCTGGTTCAAATCCCTCCTCCTCTCCTAACTATGAAGTGGGAGTTTAAACCCAAGTCTCTCTCCTCTCAAGTGGTTCCCCTAACCACACAAATATTAGGCATGGGCTGTCACCCCATCCTACCACTTTTATGCTATTTTAAGCAAGGTCTGAGAACACCTATTGGATTGGTCCCTGCAGGTGAGGAAGGAAAGGAGAGGGAATACCTGCATTGGAAACCCAGCTGGAGTTTAGACATAAACTAGGCCTCCATGCAGCTCAGCAAAGTCAGGTCTGAGGCAACGTGTCATGCCAAATGGCAAAACTTTACACACTGAGGGACCTTAGGTGCCCACCAGAGTTAGGTAGCAGTGAAGCCAGAGTTTTATGGATCTCATTGGTGCCCAAATGTTGGAAATTGCCTAATGTGGTCCCTAGCCAAACAGCTCATTTTGTAGATTTACCTCTAAGGGACTCTGATTCCAAACCATAAGAACATGAGAAGTGCTGGACTAGGTCAGACCACTGGTCCATCTAGCCTAATATCATGTCTCTGATAGTGGTAGGAGCAGTGACTTTAGAGGGAGAACATTGAACCAGGGATACTTAAAGTGATCTGTCCCTTATTCAATACCCTCCTTGGCATCCACCATCATTGGTTCAGAGATGCAAGAGGAAACATCTCTGACTACCCTTTTCAAAATGACCAGGCAATTAGGAACTGACTTTCATTGACTTTCAGCGAGACCTAAGCTACTAAGTACCTAGTCATTTTCGAACATGGAACTTAGGTGCTCAAATCACTGAGGTCACGCCTAACCTTATTGTGCCCAGCAGTGGTGTCTTAAAATACACCACACTCATCCACACCCTAAAGTGGAAGTACGACTGCACAGCACATAGGGTGGGCCAATTAGTGCTGCTGATTGTTAGAGCTATCTAGTTCATCATCATGCTAACTAGCTTTCATGTCACATCAGTATAGGAATGAGCCTTCATGAAGCAGTGACACAGTTGATGGCGCCACTGCCAAGCATGGGACGGTTGCTGTGGAGACATGGCTTGACTCCCGTTTGAAAGCATTACACTTAGACCCTTCAAACAGACATTGCCTTCCTTAGTTTTATAATCTGATGACCTGGGGCAGACAATGGAGCTATGAGAGTTCATACCAGCTGACCATCTGCCTTTTATATTTAAGATTCGTCCCATCAGAGCTGCCAGGCACAGCTAAATAACTCATATGGACACAACCGCAAAAGGAGAAGTGGGGAAGTTTAGAGAGATGAAAAGATGGATATATACTTTATCTGATGAAGATATTGAGGCCAGAGTGCTTATATCAGGCACCTTCAGTGGAATGCTATATTAAACTCAAGGGGAAAGGTGTTCAGTACCTTATCCAGGAAAATCCACTCATTACTGCGTTTTTACTTACAGGTCAGCACATGGGATCTCATCAGTATTTTGCCTGTGACCAGTCAGTATCAAGATGTCACTAACCAACTGTCATGGAGGCATGTTTGTAAAGGCCAGTTATAGCACCAGCTTGGAAACCCTTTGCCATTTGCATATCCAGCCTTGTCATGAAATGAAAGGAGTCACTTTCTATCCCTGAGCCACTGAGTCATTTGCATTTAACTTCTTCACCCTTACATATTTTGCTGCTACTTAGAAAAGAGCATTTTTGTTGCTAATGTTTAACAAGTAACTCCTGGAATTAAGCAGAAGCTCTGATTCATCCCACCCTAATATTGCTTTTACATTTAACGTCAGTGGAGTTGCTTAAAGAACTGGTCACAGATACCATTTATTTTTTCACAGATCATTTAAAAATGTTTTTTACCATGTCCTGAAAAACTGAACTCAAACATCAAAGTACTTTTTAATTTGGGAAAACTGTATTCGGGTAAAAAACAATTGTTTGGTAATAGTTTTCAAATACAAAACATGTGTTTTCAATGCCAAATCTTGAAAGTTTTAACAAAATATTAATATTTTTATCAGTTTGAGGGTAGGGAGAATTGGTTGCTTTGCTTTGGTTTGGCTATGTGTTTTGTTAATTCATGTCTTCCTTTTTACTGATTGTAAAGCCAGAACACTTCATTAGAAATTAACATTTTCTGTGAAAACTCATTTTTTTCCACAAAGAACTTGTTAAAATGAAGCATAAATTTTCCATTAAAGCAGTTTTACCAGCTCTAGCTGCTAGCGGTTTACAATAGTGAAGGTGTGTGGAAAAACTGGGCTCTTGGCCAAGATTTTCAAAGCCGCTAGAAAAAAAAATCTGGCTTCTAACTCCATATTTAGTCAACTAAGTAAGTGCCAAGCACCCACTAGCTGTTAATGGAAATGACAGGATTGCTCATGTGAGCGAGTACTCAGCGCAATTAATAATGGTTTCGGAGCTAGTGCATAGGTAATCTCATTGACTTCAACTGAACTACTCACATGAGGAGATAATTTCAGAAATAGGCACTGCATTTTTATTGAATTGTATATTTAAAAATGGCAATTTAAGTCTACTTAGTACAGTCAATAGTTTGAGACCGGAGGAATGTATTTTATCCACTTGAAACTTCAAAGGAGATTTTAACTAAGGGGCGTGAAATTAATTACCCATTTTCTTTGGAACAAGAAAGGTTGTTTCCTGTGTCAGGCTACACTGTACTGGTCAAATCCTGACCCTGCTCAAAACCGCTGGAGTTCTGGAATTGGCTTAAATCTGGGGCGTCAAACTGGTTTGGCTTCCCAACCGGGGTCCAGACCATGGAACTCCTTGCGGACTAGATCCAGACCAACGTCAAGTAAGGGGGCGAGCAACAGCGGTGATGCAGCAAGTAATGTCAGGGAGCTACAGGGGTTAAATGCAACTACTGCTCACCCCATCGTGTCCCCAACACAGCTCTAGACCACTGCTTGCCCCACTCTGGAATTCCTGGCCCCTAAAAGAGCCCTGAGGACCAGATGACACGGTTCCCTGGGCCAGATCCAGCCTGTGGGCTGCATGTTTGACATCCCTTCCTTAAATAAAGCCACAATCTCAAGGCTAGGGACTCTGACCGGGGTGTGCTAATGCTCCTGCTAGGAGCAAGCCAGAGGTTCCAGTCTTGCACCACTTTCATCCCTCTGCCACTCCACTGACTTCACTGGAGTTACTCTTCATTTACATCAGTGTCCTTAACAGAGGAATAATACCCACATTTTCTGGGAAAAATAGCAAAACAAAATAGCAGTGTTCTTGTAACTGGCTTGATACTGGAGTATAGAGGATGGTTTATTATGTGTTTGTATGAAATAAAAATGAACTGACATTGTTTCATGCAAAACTAAAGCAGCAACAATTCTCCAGCACATCAGAGACATATGGCTTCCCATTTCTCCGTTGAAAACAGCTCCATATTCCTATTCCAAGGTCAGACGTTTACAACTATCTACTAAGAAGTTCGTGTTTGTCTTTAGC
This sequence comes from Alligator sinensis, assembly GCF_000455745.1. Lineage (NCBI taxonomy): Eukaryota > Metazoa > Chordata > Crocodylia > Alligatoridae > Alligator > Alligator sinensis. The sequence goes on from NW_005842009.1 coordinate 1,400,515, forward strand.
AAGAAAAAATGAATATAAATGACTTCAGAAACATCAGTTGAGTTTTCAGTTAGGCAGATTTCCCCAAAGAATGGCTTCTATGAGCAGCCCGGTAACATATATTTTCTCACATTAGAGGGAAACTTATTTGATCGTGAGAATTCATAACCATGTTCATAACTCATATTTCAAAATATGTTGCAATCAGAGCGAGGGAGAAAGAGGTAATAGAATAGATGAGTCAGACAAAATGGCAGAGTCCATTGCCTGTTCACACCAGAGTTTTGCAGAAGCAGCAATGTCCTTACAGAATTTTTTAATACTCTTTAGGAGAAAGCCTGCATTTTTTCTCTTTAAAGGGTAATAAATTGATATCAAGACCTTAGGTAGGTTTACAAAAGCAGCCAAGCATCAGATCCAAGAAAAAAAAAGGGATTTAGAAACTTAAAGTAGGACGCAGACAGAATTTAGTTGCCTGCATCCAAAATTATGATCCTGAAAATCCCCACTTAGCTGTGATACAGAAAAGGATTCAAGATTCATGGTGGGGAGAGAAAGAGCACATCACTGTGGCCTAGTACACTGAGTAAGGCACTCAGCAAGGAGCCCTGGGACTTTTTCTGTATCTTACCTTGGGTCAGAAGGGACCTGGGCAGATCATCTAGTCCGCCCCCCTGCCATGGCAGGAAAGAGTACTGGGGTCAAACGACCCCAGCAAGATGGTCATCTAACCTCCTCTTAAAAACCCCCAGGGTGGGAGCCTGCACCACCTCACTTGGAAGCTGGTTCCAGACCCTAGCCGTCCTGACTGTGAAGTAGCGCCTCCTGATGGCCAACTTAAACCTTCCCTCCGCCAGCTTGTGACCGTTATTCCTGGTCACTCCTGGCGGCGCCCGGGGGAACAGGGACTCCCCCAGTGCCTGTTGATCCCCCCTGACTAGTTTATAGCAGGCCACAAGATCCCCCCTCAGCCTTCTCTTCTGGAGGCTGAACAGGTTCAGGTCCCGTAACCTTTCCTCATAGGACCTGCCCTGCTGTCCCTTGATCATGCGAGTGGCCCTCCTCTGGACCCTCTCGATGCTGTCCACATCCCTCTTAAAGTGCGGCTCCCAGAACTGGACGCAGTACTCCAGCTGCGGCCTGACCAGTGCCGCATAGATGGGAAGGATCACCTCCTTGGTCCTGCTTGAAATGCATCTGTGGATGCACGACAAGGTACAATTGGCCTTCCTAGCTGCCTCCCCACACTGCCAAGCCTTGTTCATCTTGGAGTCAATAATGACTCCAAGATCCTTTTCCACCTCTGTGCTGACAAGAGGGGAGTTCCCCAGCCTGTAGGTATGGTGCTGGTTGTTCCTCCCCAGGTGCATCACCTTGCACTTGTCTGTGTTGAACCCCATCCTGTTCTCCTCTGCCCATCCTTGTAACCTGTCAAGGTCCGACTGTAGCCTGTTGCTCCCTTCTATTGTGCCCACATCCCCCCACATCTTGGTGTCATCAGCAAATTTGAACAGGGTGCTTTGCACCCCCTCATCCAAATCACTGATGAAGATGTTGAACAGGGCGGGCCCAAGGACCGAGCCCTGCGGGACCCCACTGCCCACGTCCTTCCAGGCCGAGAAGGACCCATCCACTACCACCCTCTGGGTGCGGCTCTCTAGTCAGTTGGTGACCCATTGGACTGTGTGGGTGTCTACGCCACAGTCCCCCAGTTTCCTAATGAGAACGGGGTGAGAGACAGTGTCGAAAGCCTTCCGGAAGTCCAGGAAGACTATATCCACTGCTACCCCTGCATCCAATGATTTAGTGACCTGATCGTAGAAGGCCACCAGGTTGGTCTGACATGACCTGCCGCTGATGAACCCGTGCTGGTTGCCCCTGAGCATGCATTTCCCTGCTGGCCCCTCCTGGATGTGTGCCAGAATAATTTTCTCGAACAGCTTGCCCAGGATCAAGGTAAGACTGACTGACCTATAGTTTCCCGGGTCCTCCTTCCTCCCCTTTTTGAAGATGGGAACCACGCTGGCCCTCTTCCAGTCCTCCGGCACCTCTTCCAGTCCTCTGGCACCTCTCCAGAGCACCACGAGTGCTCATAAAGCTGCGCCAGGGGACTCGCAATGACCCCGGCCAGTTCCTTTAGAACTCTAGGGTGGAGATCATCTGGACCGAATGATCTTTCTGCTTCAAAAGGAGAAGTGAAACATTCAACCCACTCTTCCACCCACTGTTTCAGTAGCCTTATGGCACAGGCCCATTACTGAGTGATGTGGGTTCAAAATCCCATCATTCAGAGATAGGACTTAAATTAAAGTCTAGCATATCCTAGGTGACTTTCATAACCGTGAAGGGCTAAATTCTGTTTACCCGTCAAAGACCTCAATGGTGCAAACACAGCTGTCACTGCACCTTTTTGGGTGTGTACACACATACTAAGTGGACTTAAAATAAGGTGACTTAACTAAGTTAACTTAAGTTAAGCCACATTGGACCATACACACACAGAGCTCCTTGACATGGTAGCAGCCATCTTGTGAGCTAAGTTGACTTAACTAATGTGACTAAGATAATACGCCTCAGAGGTATATTATCTTGCACTGCATTTAAGTTGACTCTGCTCTACATAACTGTATATGCTCTGACAGTTAAGTTGACTTTAAACAGTTAAGCCAGCTTAACTTTCAGAAAGTTAGTACATGTGTACACATCCTTTGACATTTACACACAGTTTGGGAGGCTATTTCTACGCACATGTATGCGATGGAAGTAAAAGAAAGATAACAGTGGAGAAGGTCTGCCTTCACACCATTCAGTGAATAGACTAGTTGTCAGGGTGCTTGATAAAGGGGGAAGCTCCCTTCCCCCCAGTCTCACCCAGATTAGTTTTGAACCTTCATGTCCTTCCTAACAAAGTGCTCTAACCTTCAAGTCATTGGCAAGGCACTGCCAGAGTGTTCTCCAGGTCTTCCCTTAAAGTACTTATCTCTCCCTGTGTACTGCATATGGCACATAGGCACCTCATTCCCAGTTCTGGTTTCCATCCAAAGGGCCAAGCACCTAGAAATTAGGAGCTGCAGCAACTAACTTTTAGGTACTTACATCTATTCCTGGATCTGGCACTAAATGATACAGGCCTAGGATATCAAGCCCCATTGAAAGTTTATGGAAATTGTCCTTTTTACACACTTCCCTGTTTGTTTAAAACCCTTGTCTGAAAATAGAAAGCTTCACTGATATAAATACATTCTTTTCATGTCATGCTAATTGATGCCTCACACTGGTCTGTTTGGAACCTTGCTTAAATCAATTTAACTTAACTCAAGCCCCCAAGGATTGACTTTACTCAGCTGCCATGTTTTAATGGTGTGAACCTGCGTCTACATTCAGGCAGAAAGATATTGTGCCAACCCTACAGCCCCAGAAACTGGCATACTGCTCTCTCTTCCTCTAACCTTAAGCTTCCTCTTCCTCTTTCCTTTGCCCCCAGCCCCTAGGGGTTTCTGGGAGTTTTCAGGGGTGGTGGGGGGGAAGGGGAATCTGGGCTGGGAGCCTGCAGCCAGGCTCCCATAGCAATGTCCAGGGCTCCCTGCCAGTGCTGGCTGTTTTCAGAATGGGAGCGGGGAAAGGCAGTGGAGGGAGCTCATTCTTGGGGCTCCCCAGCTGGTGCTGAAGGGTCCGGTGGGTGAATTGAAGCTCCCCCACCTCAGGGGGGCTACAATACACCTGCCCCACCCTCTGGGAGGGGGCTGGAAAAGACCCAGACTGAACTCCCTCCATTCCCTTTCCTCCTCCCATTCTGAAAACAGCAACAGTATGGGAGCTCTGCAGACACAAGTTACAAAGGACGCTATGGTCTTTATCTGATACCTCATCCAATGAGGGATCAGTTTTTCATGAGATCGGACATGTTGAAGGTGTCTGTAGCTTGTCTTTGGTCACAGCTATAAACTTCTTTCTGTGGCCAGATTGGGCGAAAATTGTCATATCTGTCTGCACCCTTAGTCTAGGCAAGGCCTGAAAGGAGATTCCCAAATGGGAGTAAAACTCACCCCTGAACAGAAAACCTACTTAGGGCTAGGCATTACTTAAACCCTACATAAATGTTTGGTATAGGAGTTTATTGAGACTTAACTGGTATATAGGTGTGACATTCCTCTGAACGTGAGTTTGTCCCAACATGAGGACAGACAGCCCAACTGGACCCCTTTCTGTTTCTTTCCCCACATTCTCAGATTTCCAAGTTAGGATCCTTCCCCTGGCAGAGAGACAGATTCTTTATTATAAAATCTTCAGTTTAAAATGTTGTGATTTTCTCTTCTTCACAATTATATTCAGTGATTAGAATTTTTTCCACCACATGAATATTTTTTCTCTTTATGAATGCAATTTCCCTGCTCTTTTTCTTTCCATTTCAAGACCAGATTAAAGACTCCTTTTAAACAGCTAGAGCATGTTCCTAGGCTAACGCAGCCCCAACCAAGTTCTGCTTTCATCAAGGTGGTTCAGTCATCAGTTCAGCATCCTTTCTGCTTATTAAGTCTACCTGATCTCCTGGGGGATATTTTAAATGGGGAAAGGGGTGGGGGGGGGAGGAAACCTGTTTTAAGCAGTTCAGAAACTCATTCGATTTAATTTCACTTAAGTTCAGTTTCTTTCCTTTTTTACCCTTTTTTTCTTCTTTTTTTACCCCCTTTTAAAAATTCAGTTTTGGAGCCGAGCTAAAGGAGTTTTGTGTGGTTTTTTTAACCTGGCAGAGCACTTGTGAGTATAACAATTCAATGGATTTTAATAATCCCCACAATTTATAATTCTAATATATACAGAAAATGGTGGCTGTTCTGTCTCTCTCTCACCATTTCACTGCAAAAATATAATAGCACAGATCTGTAATGATGTCTCCTATAAAGTTTCATTACTTTTGCAAACTATAGCAAAAAGCATTTGCTAACATGCTACAAAACATTAGCATAAATATTAAAAGTAAATTATACTTGTCAAATAAAAGAGCAAAGTATATTGTGTGATGCATTATCCTTGCTTTTTATTATGGAATATATATACATAGAGCTTACTAATTTGCCAGACTCAGTCCTTTTCCAATAGAATTACCAGTCTCTAGTGCAAATTGGTGATATTATACCATATAATTTTTTTATAATTGAAGGGGACCAAATACGCCTTTAACAAAAAAAAACAGCTCTCTTTTCATCTTCTACTGTGTTCATTGATCCAGCTATCCCCTTGCTTGTTACAGCCTTCCATTAGGGGTACAGAAATGCAAGCCATACATGTACTTATGGCATGGGCAGAACAGGAGAGTACACTTTAAATGCTCCTCTTGACATCCTGCCTCACTCTGAGTTTGACTGCTCTTAGTACGCTGCATAAACTTGCTCCCTGCCTTCTGCTTCCAAGGAAGCCCCAGATAGCCTTGAGGCTCAGAGGCACAACACCATTCAGTAGCCCTGTATGCACTATGAGGGGAACAATTTGCCATCTGCTGATGGGGCACAATATATTTTACTCTCTTTACAGTCAGGAAGCAATTCTAGTGAGTGTGAATAGGGTCACTGCTTTGTTCCAGAGTATCAGATCTATAGCTCCTATGGGCCTTGTTACACCTTACACTGTAAGCCGCACAAATGTTAATCAGCTTAGTGTTGTTCAGCTTAGTGGAGCAGTCACACCTTAAGGCAAAAAACCATCTTTGGCTGTCCTTCACCTGCACAGCTGTGACTTGCCACTAGAGGTTTAGTGAGCAGGGGCAGGACTGTGAGTTAGGGGAAGGACCGGCTTGCTGCTCTCACTGGGCAAAGTCAGCACAGCAGTCCTGGAGTGCCCAGTAGCTGTGGTGCTTTCTGGACTGGCTTGCTGCTCCGAATGCCCGGGCCAGACTCAGGCCACGGTGCCTGCAGGAGGCGGCAAGCTGGTGCTCACACCTCCCGCTGACCTGCGGCTGAACCTGTGCCCAACCCTGTGCTCCACTACAGAACATCCCCCGCCAGGTACCTGTGCCCCCCAGGACCCAGACACACACCCCAGCATAGCCAGGGTGGAGCAGGGTGGAGCTTGGTGGGTGCAGCGTGGCAGCCCAAGGCTGATTCCTACTGACCCTGTGTTCTGCCAGGTTATGCAGGATCTGGCCACTGACTCCCCTGCCTGACTTGCCTAGCAGCAGCCACAGTTGACAGACATCTGAAGCCCCTGAACCCCTCCATAACAGCCAGGAGGCTCTGAGCACTGAGCATGGGGCTCAGAACTACCCATCCAGGCTGGGGCTGCACAGAGCTGGTGGAAAGGCTGTGCCACTCACAGCCCCCTCCCAAGCCTGGCAGGAACAAGAAGTCCTATCCCTGTACCACCCTCACCCCTCCCCGCCTCCCCAGGCAGGTTTCCAGGCCAAGGCTAGGAGCTAGGGGCAGCCCTAGAGCTTGCTAACATACCATAATGCAGCAGTCTGGGAACATGTTGGAGAGGAGGGTGGAAGAGGAGAGGGATGGGACTTCTTGCTTCTGCTGGGTTTGGAAAGCAGCTGAGTGGTGCAGCCTTCCCTGCTGCTCTGTGAAGCCCCAGCCTGAATGGGCAGCACTGAGTCCTGCACTCGGTACCCGGGACTGCCCAGATGCTTTGGGGAGGGGGTGGAAGGGTGGTTCAGGGGCTTCAGGCACTTTGTAACCATGACCTCTGCTAGGCAAGGCAGGCAGGGGGGGCCAGCAGCCAGAACCTCACAGCCTGGTGGAGCACAGGATCAGAAGGAACCAGCCATGGGCTTCCACACTGTAGCCACTGAGCTCCTTCCTGCTCCAGCTTCCTGGCCCCACTGGGACTTGTGTCTGGGTCCTGAAGTGTATACACCTGGCATGGGTAGCACTGCAGTGGACAGCAGGGCTGGGTGCAGATTCAACTGAACACCATCCTGCCATACCCTGAAGGCACTGTAGCCAAAGTCTAGCCCAGGCATTTGGACAGCAAGTCAGTCCAAGTGGCACTGTGGCTCTGTCCAGTGGAAGCAAGGGGAAGAGGTGCTGTGCCTGACCCCACTATACCCCAGCTGACCCACTCAACCACTGCATCCTGGGATACTAGAAAACTTCAACTTGGGCAGAACAGCTGAGGTGAGTGGCCTCACCTTAATGGACCAGGAGCAAAATTAGGTGGACAAGAGATAATAGTGCCCTGTAATGGCGTAACTTTAAGCTGAATAAGGAATGCTTTAAGCTACTTAAAGATATTAACATGCAGCCATTCCAGGAGTTACGAGGTCCCCAAGTGACCTAAAATTACCTTGTAACAAGGCCCTATGTTCTTCTAAATGGCCAGGGCTCTGATGCAGGTAGCCCTTATACATGTATCCAAGAGGAGGTAGGAAATTTCCCTTCCTCCAGTGCAGCTATGCAAAGGCTGGGGATAATCCGACTCTACGGGATTGGGAAATCAAAACAAAGCTTTGTTCCCAGAATCAGGTTAAATGCTCTGAGCTCATTTCCCTGCAGTCACATCTCACCTGGTAAGTATCATACACTGGGGCTGGATTCTCCATTGTGAAGCAGCTTGGCTACTCATTCACATCAATGCAAAGTGGATACAAAGCGCTATTAAATTATAACAGCGACAATTTCTACCTTCCTTGAGCTGCTGTAAATGACTGCTTAGGGAGAAGAGCAATGGAGAATTGGGCCCCTGGGCTTTCCCTAGAGCCTCATGATATTATGGCATGTAAAGCTTCAGTGTGCAATGCAAGGACTTTTGACAGCTGTAAATGGGAATATAGTACTGCCCCTTTCCTGCATATACCCTGAATAGCCTTTCAGATGTTAAAGCACCTCATCTGAATTCTGCATCCTGATGGTGCTTATCTACATTTCATGCAAATCAGCACAAACAGTGGATCCTCCTTGCTTTTCCAGCTCTTATTAGATGTCTCTCTCTCCTGCTCTCTCTCATGCACACACACAGCAGCTTCTTTGCTGACTTTAATACTCATCAAACATGAATATGGATTTGAACGCACAAGAAACATTTGAGTGAAGTGTACAGCTCACAGATCCAAAAGCAAGATAAGTTCAATAGTGCCAGTGTGACCAGGTCCACACCAGACGCCTTCAGAAGAAACAAGACAGCTTAGTGGCCATGGCCAATTTTGGCTGAATAAAATAGTGCAGTGATTGTGCTGCTTCCAGTTCCAGCACAGCACAGTTGGAAAGTTTTGTACTCTAGCATGTGCATTATGGTATGCTAGCTGTTCTGGAACTGCAGGGCCAGCAAACAAGCCCATTCAACAGTAGCAAGAGCGGGTGGATTTCATTATATTAATGTGCCATATTTTTGAGTGAGGATAAGCAGCATAAAAAGTAACTAGTAAAAACATCTTGTCTGAAAAATCTCTAAGCAGGCCTTGTAAGGGATTAGCTAACTGTCACCCATGATGCAATGCAGCATTAATCAGCATATTGTAGACTGTAAGCAGATGGCATGCATTTTAGACCTCCATGAGAGACAGTATGGATAGATCACTGGGAAGACAGGAAACAAATAGTTCCGTTCCCTTTTTGGTTATTGATCTGCCAGATAATCCTTGCCATTTTCCTGCTCCGTGCCTCAGTTTCCCCACACAGCTCTGATTAGAAAGCTCTATCTTCCTTTTTTCTATTAAATTGTATCTCTTTGGGTAAGTGGCTGTCTTTCATTGTGTGTTTGTTGAGTGCCAAGTGCAATGGAGCTCTGATTTTTGGTCCAGACTTTCAGGCAGCTCTATATAAACAACCTTGTCTTTGATCTGGGTTCTAATTTCAAGCATCCCAAAGATTTAGACATGCTTAGAATCGGGAGTCTGGAAACCTTTCTAAAGCACACTTAACAAACATCAGCATAGCCCTAGTCCATGTGTTTACATGATTTCTGACCTCTCTGTTTTTGCTTGTTCTGTTTATCTGATTATATTCAACTGTTTTCTTCCTGAGTTTCTGTCTGCATTTTACACTCACATGCTCTGCGATATTTCCAGTCACCTTCCAGAATGCTTCCTAATCAGAAGTATATTTCAGCTTTATCTCTATCAGAGCAGGAGGGTAGGTGAGTCGTCCTCATTCTGACTGCTCTGCAGAGTCCTGATCCGTAAGGAGGCGCAGAAGCCATCATCAGTTCATTTTTGCTCTCGGTGGAATTTTGGGTAACTCGCGCTCGCGAACCAAGGGCGAAATGAAATTTCCTTTTGAGGACTACACGTTAATCTCTTCTCAACCTGCTTGGAAATTATTGTGTGTCGTGTCTCATTTCAGGCTATCACTGGGTTTACACAATTCCCCAGCAAAGGGTCTTTCTATGGCAGTTTGGTAGCATCAGATGCACTGAAGAAGAAGAGAGACAGAAACAATGGGACCCGGACCTGATTCTGTTTAAACCAGCATAGACCTGAAATTACACTGATAACATCAGTGAGGTTAGCCTTTTTACACCCATAAAAATGGAGGTCAGAATCTGGCACTGGCAGAGGGGGGAAATGACCTCTTCCTTTTGATTGTTTTGATTTTAAATTGGAGGTAACAGCAGAGCAGTTACTGCCAATGTTGACAAAACTGTTTATGATGGCTGAAAGACAGGGATGAAATAGTAAAATAAGAAGGTTGGGATTTCCAGAAATTGTCTGCTACCCGGACTATTTCAAATTAGATTGCGTGCATAAGTGAATTCTGACTTGCTACAAATTGCATTGCCAGCCTGTTACTGACCCCTGCAAGTCACCACCTCTTTTTTCAGGTGGTGCATCTCACTGCTCCGAATCCCGACTCTCAGAATTTTTGCTTACCAGAACAATGGGGGACGAGAAAAACTAACTAAGGGCCTGAGGCCAGAAAACAAGAGTTCCCATTTTATGAAATAAGTCAAGATTTTGAAATGTGGTTTTCCTGCTATTTTGGAATGAAAACAAAGTCATTCAAAACTTTTTTTAAGAAAAAAACCCCCCAAAGAGCAAGAGAAGGAACCAATACATATCTATACATTTGAAACAGAGCAGTAGCAATAGGCTAGAGTCCAGAATTATGTCTGTAACCAGGCATTTACACCATTAATTCGGAGGCAGGAATTCCAGGCACAAGTTCCCACTCTGTAGAAAGAACCTGAAACTGAGTCAAAAGCGACATGTCCACAGAACATTTTGTTTTTAATAGAAAAATTAGCCATAATTTTTGGTCAGTTCTAATACAGACTATAGATCCATGCCTATCTATGTCATCATACCTATGTATTTATTTGTATTGCATTTTTCTTCACTGTATTACCCATTTTACTGTGTAAAGCCTGAGGACTCAGAAAGTACATACCAGGCATGTCTACACAATAGAAGCAATATTGCATAGCAATATTAGAAGCATTATTGTGTAGCAAAAGGTGAAGCAATAAACTTTGGCACTTATCATGCCGGAGTTTATTGCTCCCAGGTGCAGCGTTTACACATGTCCCCAGGACCGCAACATGTTGAGCTGGGTGGGAGCAGTGCTGGCTGGCAGGGGGCCCAGGGGTCAGCCTATCAGCCTGGGCCTGCTCTGACTCAGCTCAATGTGCTACAAAGGAGCTGGCTGGAGCACAAGGGTGCTCCAGTGCGGAGCTAGCCAGCAGGCAGCCGCTGCACTGAAGCACCCCCATGCCCCAGCCAGCTGTCTACATTTGTGGTGCTGTGGAGTAAAAAATTCTGCAGCAGGAAAGCATTTGTATTTGTGGAATTAATTAGTTTCCTGCAGCCTAATAGGGCTGCACATGTAGGAGTGAGATGTTTGCTGCAGAGATAATTAGTCTACTCCACCATAATCGTCTCATGTATACACGCCCACCATCACTTCTACAAGTTTACATGGATGGAACTTTATCTGAAGTCCATCATGCTATTAGTTAAAGCTGGATACTGGATCAGCTAAAATACAAACAAGCACTCCCTGTTACATAGCTTGGCCACATGAGTAAGAGCAGATACGGAAAAACTTTTGATAAATAAGAATCGATTCAGTTTGCCCAAATCCCAGACTTAGACTCAGTATTGGAGTTGTGAATCCAGTCCAGTGTGTCATCACAGACTAAGCTATGTAGCCATTACTGCAAGGCAGCATTTCAGTATGTATCATTATAATTTTCAAAAACAGGCTGCATGTTGACCTCAGTGTAGTGCTTTTCAATTCGTTTGTGCAGCAATTCCACAGTCAGCATTGGATACGTTCATTATGCTTTATAAGGAAAATTAAAACTAACCATATGAGACATTACAACTCTATGTCGGTAACTGTCTATGGGGGTTGAACTCTGAATCTCTGGGTCATTGACTTCTTCATGTGGTTGAACCACCACCTGAGTAGTAGTGAGTTTTCCTAGAAAACAGCCACCATGGTGGCTGCCTGGCAAATATGTGCCTAAAGCTTCAGCTGCAATGGCCTGAGCTAAAAAGCCAAGCACATAGAATAGTGTAATACTGGTAGATTCATTATCCTCTGTGGTTCATTACCTACAACACACCCTGTCACAAGTAGGTTACATGTAATGCACCTAAGGCTGTTTGCATGTGTACATTTGTTCATTCCTCCAGTGAAATAATGACACACATATTTAAAAAACAGGACCTATAATATGGAAGAGATTTTTAAGACCTAAACAGTGTAAACCCTCATGCTTCTGGCCAGCCACTAGCCTAAGAATGTCAGGAATAAGTATTCTCTAAAGGCAAATTATTCCATAAGTTTCTATAACAATGCCCTTCATTGAATCATCTGGTACTAGCCACTATTAGAGGCAGGACTGAATGGACCATTCGTTTGCCCCCAACTGGTAATGCCCATGTTCCTATGACTCCAGTATCTGAAGCTACTGCAATTACTTGAGTGAATGCTAGTCAGTGGGCATGTCTACACGTGTTATAATGGCTCAATATGCTGCAAAGAGACTGGCTGGGGCACGACAGTGCTTCAGTGCAGGGCTAGCTGGCAGATGGCCCATGCAATGAAGCACCCTCATGCCCTAGCCAGCCACGTCAGCATCTAGACATGCATTGCAGTGGAATAAATAACTCTGCTGTGGGACAGAACTTGTGTCTGGCAGTACTATCCTACAGCAGAATAAATTAGTTTACTCCATCCTAATAGCACCGTACAGGTAGAGGGTGATGTTTTACGACAGAGATAGTTAGTCAGATGTGCAGTAAATATCTTGTGTAAATGCATCCAGTGAGGATCAGGTCTTTAAAGTAAGGCCATAAGCTTATTGTAATGGAATATCTATATAGGTCACCCTCTCTTTCATGTGAGGACTTCTGAAAGGTGTCCCATTCAGAGACCTGGAAAAGACAGAGAAGATGAAGTAGCAATCCAAGCTCCTCTCACAGCATGCTGGGCCAACAGAGCCAGCATTTAAGAAACAGCTCTTATATTCTAGACTTATTGTACAAATAATGACCAGGGACTGTATAAGGAAACCAAGTCCCCCCTTGCATTGGCCACAAGGGTACCACAGAGGCCCCTGCAATAATAGCTATTGCTCATTACCACATGAACCTGGCTTCTAACAGCAGCTTAGAGGAAGGTTGGTAGTATACGGAGCAGCATGTAATTCTCTGGGGTGCACACATTTTGAGGAGTCAGTAATTCCCTGTTTTGGCTGTGCATGGTACACTGTGCAGGATGCCTCCGCTCCATCAGGAACTTAATTGCTTAAACATATAACAAGCTAAAAGTTAGCATTAAAAATAATTCTACAGTTCCAAGTACTTTGTCGGCTCTGTAGGTCCAGTGCATTGCACATATCAGGTGTTTCTGGTATTCCCATTCATACCAGAGGGCATAAGCCCTTTGAATGCCCCTTTCCTTTCACTTCCCATTCTAGAATGACACATACCCTACCATATCCTCACTCTTGCAGAGGATATTGTGTGCTCTGCCTGTTCTCCTCCCCCGATGCCATTGTTCTTCATTCTCTCTCCCCTAAGCTAAGGGCCCTGGTCCTTTCATTACCTTTTGTCTACCATGTCCCTTTCTCCTGTTCCCAATTTCTCTCTTTTCCCAAAGCAACTTGCCCCCCATTCTCTCCCTAGTAAATAGCTCTGCATGTCTACATTATCCCTGCAATCCATAGGAGGGTTTCTGCATTCCTCCTTCATTCCTCTTGTCCCCTTGTGCTCCCATTCCACTTTTTCATCCAGGTGGGAGAAGAGCCAATGGTTCCCCCTGCACCCATCTCCCTCATACTGTTGTTTCCTGGTTTCCTCTCCATTCTCTCCTCTAAGCCAGAGACAGAGAGCATACCCTGTTCTCCTCCATACCCCTTCCCCACTGCCATTCTTAGTTCTTCTACTCCTACCTCTTGAAGGGTGTCAACATTTTCAAAACAGAGGAAAGGCATAGATGATATGCTTGGGATGGGGAGGGAGAAGATGTTAGATGTCAATATCTACCTTCATCTAGTTCTTGAACCTATAGATAATTACAGCAATGGCTGAACCAGACACCAGGGGCTCCATGTAGGACCTTTGTGGTTGTCAGTGCCTCCCATCAGTCAGGCCTGGCTGAGCTGAGCTCTTGAGTTTTCACACCTGACCATGATCCCCGACTAGTGCAACTGCCTCACTTCTCTGTAACTAGATCAACTGCTGAGAGCACGACTCTGCCCTTTTAAGCCCACCTGCAGCCTCAGGCTGTGAGCACATCTTGACACAGCCTAGGGGTCTTGTTACAAAATTCACCTTGAGCTGCTTAAATGTTGGTCCATGTTCGTGCTAGCTCAAGTTTGCAGCAGTCACGCCTTAAGGCTAAAAACCTTCTCTGACTGTCACCCACCTGCACAGCTGTGATTTGCCAATAGCCCTCTAGGAGCTACAGCTGTGAGTTGGCAATGCTGGGCTGGTGAGCTAGGACAGGTTCCTACTCCTGCTCGGGGTGGGGGCGGAGGTATGGGTTGGGGGGGCAGGAACATGAAGCTGAGAGGCAGAAACCTAACAGGATGGGGGTCAGCAATGTAAGAGGAGGTGAACAGGAAATAGGGGTGGGAGAAGAGTGGTGAAATGAAGGAAGTTAACCACTGAAGGATAAAATAAACTGAAGTAAAAAAAATGAATTTAAAAAGAAACAAAAGAGGAAGTACATTACAAAAGGGATTTGGGTTTGGGGCATGGGTGGGGGGCGGTGCTGGTCGTGCTTCCTGGGGTATCTGGGAAGTGGGAGTGGTGAGGGAAGGCGCTTTTAGGGGAGCTACTGCCCCTGCCCCAGGAAGGAAGTCCTAGTTCATGGGAGCCTAATCCACCCCCCTACCTTGTTTCCCCCCCACTGCCCACACAGCCCATTCGTGGACTCCTCCATGTCCTGCGACCTGGCTACCTGGCATGTGCTCTGCAGACTGTTTGCACAGGGTTGCACCCCTGGGGGTAGGAAGGTCACACCCCTGGGGGTAGGCAAGTCACACCCCAGGAGTGAGAGGGGGAGTTGGTTTGGTGCCGGAACCACCCCCTAGGTAGTAGAGTTCAGGGAGTGGAAAGATTCTCCACAAAGAACAGGATGGTGGGAGGAAGGGACGCTGCATTCTGGGATGCTGGAGGACTGAAACTTGGTTGGTTCGTCTGTGCAGAGTGGCTACATGTTCATGGAATACAAGCTGGATAATATGGATCAGATATAAAACTGCCCTGGAGTGGGGTAACTTTAAGCCACTAAAAGTATGTTTAAAACTAGTTTCAGGTGTTCATGTGTGGACAGTCCAGGAGTTAAGAGCTCCAGGAACCACCTAAATTGAATGTGTAATGAGGTCTTCAATCTGTTCCAACAAGCCTTATGTTCACTGCTCTCTCTGGTTCTTCTGGCTTCTGACTCAGCTTTGGCTTTTCCTGACTCAGTCTTAGATCTTCCCTGGAACTTGGTACTGGCTCGGCCCCCTGTTTCTTCTGGTACCTGACTTGGCTTGATTTTCCTGACCCTGATCTCAGATCTCCCTGGAACTCAGCACTGGTTCTCTGACTCCTGGCGTCTGATCTCGGTTCATGCCTCAGACTATGTGGGCGCATCTATACGTGAATTAATGTGCATTTCCTAATGCTCATTAAATTCATACTTCCAATGTGAGGAACTAAATAAATGCTCATTAGGCTGGCCTAATGTGCAGTACCAAAACTGCACATCTTTTAAGTGACCCTTAATGCACAGTAGTCTATTTTACTGTGCATTCGCATAATGTCACAGTTCTTTATGCAATGCTTTAATGCACAGTAATATCAGCTACTCCTCATTAAAGCTCATGTGTAGACCTGTCTCTCGGATCTCTCCTTTCAGCTGTCCTGGAACTTGGTCCCATCCTGCTGACCCAGACCCCAAGCCAACGCTCTAGTAACCCATGCCCCACCTTCCTAACCTCCTAATTGCCCCTCAAAGCCTACCTGCAGACCCAGCTGCTTACATCCCAGACAAACTCCTATAGTGGTTTCCCAGTTTGCACCAAAAACCAGAGGGTTCTGCTCATCTGTGCCTAGAACATGTTCTGAAATATTGGTATTGATAGGATGCAGCATTCAAAATCTGCTGCATTACATTCAAACAGACAGAGAAATGCTGTCAGATGGAGACTAAGTATTCCTCTCTTTCAATAATAAGAAGGAGACAACAGAAAGCTGAGTTACACAGACACATGTATCCATACATACACCCATAACTGTGTAATTACTAATAACATTGAAATTACAGGCATACAGACCCAGTTAGCAATGAAGCAGAATCATTAGCATAAAAACTACAAGTACAAATGCACTGAAATGACAAACACAAGAAAGAAGCATGAGATTTGCATTAAATTAGTGACTGCGTGTATTGCTATTCAAGTGGCAGGTGACTAGAAAATTTCTTTCCCTCTTATTTTAAGAGGCTGCAATGTTCGTTTTTATGGTAAATGGTAGCTAAGCATTGATTTCTAGCTTTAAATCTTTTGTGCAAAAATCTCTCACAGTAACTGTAGAGAAAGTTAGGGGTAACTGTAAGCAGGCAAACAGCATGACCTACATTATCTATCATAAACTAACACACACAGCTTGAATTTCATAAACTTGTTGCAAACTGTTTCTGGTAAAAAGCTACATGTCTGGGGCCGTGCGGCAGCAGTGAGGGGCACAACCCAGCTCTGACGCCCCTGCACATGCAGAGGACATCTCGCCAGGGCAGTGCGGAGCTCACAGCAGCAAGCAGCTTCCCTGCATGGCCCTGCAGCACTGCATCGCACCTGCTGGGTTGTGGAGGCCCCAGGGAACTGTATCAGGTTGGGTAGCCCAAGGCCACAGAAGGCAACCCATGCCTGCCCCCACCCTGTGCACAGATCTGTGGGGCAAAGGTCCCCCCATGCCCACTTCAGGAGTGTGCACAATGCTGGGAAGCTGACCCCAACCCCCTGGACAAGCTGCCCTTGATCCTGTCCTGCTCCCTGCCAGGGCCCTGTGGCTGTGCATTGTGGCCCCAGGCCCCCAGTCCCATGCACTGCCCAGCTGAGCAACAGCCCCAGCCCTGTCCAATTTCCTCCCTCTCTTGCTTCCTATGAGGGCCTCAATCCCCACCCCCTTACCGGCGGGAGCTGCTCTCCAGACTGCCTAGTGGCCATGTGCATATACATGCACATGGTGGCCCCTGCCTCACCACCCTCCACCCACTCCCTCCCAGCCCTTGCAGGCTGGAACTCACCAGCCTGCAGAGAGCTTTTTGCAAAACTGCAAAATCTGCAAGTTTCTCCATTAAAATGGGTAATCTGCATTTTCCTTGGGTAAAAGGGAAAACCAGTGGTTTTTCTCCATTTTGCTGTGGGAAATGGAAAACCTGGATCCCTGGTCATGACTCATGAGCCGTGGAATGAGTCAGAGGACTCAGGACTTTCTCCTGCAGCACCAGGGCTCTCCGCACTTTCAGCTCATATGCGGGCTCAGAGAAGCCCTAAGACTTTTTAGGCTCTCCAGGCTCCAGCTCCGTTGCCATGTAAGCTGCAGCCCATGGTCCCTGGCTCCCAAGCAGTCAGGATGGACAGGTTGTCCTGGGGTTGCAGACCCCAGAAGTCCAGGCTCCTCAGCATAACACTAGGCAAACAGAAGCAGCTTTTCTTTTTCTTAATCAGAAACTTACCTGTTTCCTTGAGTCTGTGGAAACTGATATGTTCCTCTGAAACACATTGGGTTTGATGAAGTGACTTCTTAAGAGACAAACCTGTTTCCTCACGAAAAAAAACTATTCATGTATTTTACATGAAACAGAAATACAATGAACCCAGTTCTCCCTCCTCCTCACAAACTGCTGGTCCAACTAGGCTACATGGACAACCTCCCTCAACTTCTAGGCCCACAACTGCATTACCTGCTCAGTCACACAACTTCAATTGCAGTTGTGTTACTCTAAGGCCAGTGGGTAAGGTCGCACTTGCAAAGTGGGTCTGAATCTCCTGGGCAGAGGAAGGCATAGACCACAGCATGCCCACGTCATCTATGGGTGCTCTAACACCTGTCCTGTTATACCGTAGACAGGCACCCTCACAACATGTCTCAACAGGAAGGAGGCCTGCTCAGTTGGCCCTCTTCTGAAGGTAAGCGTCTATGGCCTCTGGCTCCTGAGTGGGATAAGGGTGTCTAACACAATGAGTCAAATACCTAAGCTCCAAAATGGGGCCAGAATTCAGATATCCCGCTGTTGTTGCTCTCTTCTATGGCTAGGTCTAAGCAAGGCATCTTTCTCAGGGGAGGGGGAGCTGGGCACCGTGCGCCGCTCCACCACAGCAGCCACTGTCTCCTGCAGGCAGCAGCCAAGACTCAGGTGCAGCTGCAGGCAGCAGGGGGCTGTGGATCCAGGTCCCAGACCCCATGGCCCAGGCACCTAGCGGCCCCTCCAGTAGGGCTAGGGGTGAGGGCTTTGGGTGGGGAGTGAGGGGCACCAGTAGGGCTGGGGGCCATGCCTTGAGAGTGAGGGGCCTGGACCTGCTCACTCCCCACTGTCTCCTCCTAAGACTGTCTCCTAAGACTGTCTCCTCCTTATCATTGTAGATGGGCATTAGTTATATAACAGAGACTTTTGCTTGGGCTTAACAGTTTTTGGCGACCCAGATGGGACCAGATGGGCCATTGCATCCTGGTGAGCAAATGGGGCAGTGGGAGCTCTGATTTTCCATGAGAAAACCCCAAAATCAAATACCAAAATGTATAAGTACTTAGAATGTATTTTATTGTAGTGATTGAGGCACTGGTAGGCTTCCAAATTGCTCTAAAATTGTAAAAATATCAATAAAACATTGTGTTTAATTGATACCTTTATATATATAGCAGCATTTTATTTAATCACAGATTTGGGGGGGGTTTAATCAGAGAATTTTGTGATTT
This sequence comes from Alligator sinensis, assembly GCF_000455745.1. Lineage (NCBI taxonomy): Eukaryota > Metazoa > Chordata > Crocodylia > Alligatoridae > Alligator > Alligator sinensis. The sequence continues at coordinate 1,418,846 of NW_005842009.1, forward strand.
TTTTTTTTCAGTCACGGAATTTGTGATTTTTTTAACAGAGGAAGCCAGGATCCTGCTCATTATTGACCAAATACTCGAGGCTCAGGATGGGGTACTGGATCTAGCATGCAGAGCCTGGGGCTTCATAGAGGTCCAGAAATTTGGTGGTGGGGGAGTAATGTCATTGCCCTCCTGCTGCCAAATTTCGGGACCCCCCCCAGCACGCTCCCCAGTGGACCCGGAAGCGCTTCTGGTCCACTTCCAGGTCTGCTGCCGAGCATGCTAGGGAGCCCCCGTGCTCCTGTGGGACGCTCTGTGCACCCCAGCATTGCAGCACTCATGAGCCCCTGGTACCTAGAGGTATGTAGAAAAAACATTTAAAGCTGTGTCTGTGTCCGAATCTCCGAATCTTTCCGAATCTCTCTGAATTGATTGGGAGGGTTCTGATTCAATTCGGAGAGATTAAAGGGTCCTCTGATTCAATTCAGATTGGGAGATTCAGCCACCGAATCAAGCTAAATCTCCACTGAATTGAATCAGAGACTGAAGCTTTGCACAGCCCTACTGGGAGCACTCAGGAGAACGATGGCCACTATGTTGACCTGCCAGGGTGTGTTTTTCCATCCTAACACAGCTATCACACTCCATGGGCTTGTGAGATTCAAAGATCCCTTCCAGGACGAGGCTGGCAATTCTGGCAGGAAATGGGTTAATGAAAGAAGCCTTGCTCTGACAGCTGGGGTGTGGGGAGGCTGGTCTGGATCAAGATGAGGAGAGGAAAGTGAAAATCTGAAAAGATTATAAAAGGCAAGAGGAAGCAGAAGATAAGGTACAAAGCACAGAAAATCCTAACCTAAAGGGAACTAGAGTGATTTAAGGCAAAGAAGAGGCTCCTTCAGCCTGAAGTTTAGCTTGGCTGGACAGGGGGAAGGGCATGCCAAAATATAAAAGGGAAGCTAACAAGAAAGGAGGAAAATAAATACAAAAAAAGGCACAGAGTCTAATTCAGGAGGGGCTCAGACAGGCAAAGAGCAGAGAGGATTTCAGGGGGAGAGAGAATTAAGCACGCTATCTTAGCAAAGCTGGGAGAAGAGCAGAGCGGCTACCACCTCCACAAAGGAAGTCCAGTTTTCAAAGGAAAGCTAATGCTTCCTCAATGCAGGAAGCCATATGCATTTTTATTTTTTTTACAAAAGATTTTTGCAAACACGCATTTTGTTTTGCATGCACAATTGTGGGCATTTGCAAGTTAAAAGTCCCTTTAAAGATTTGGATTAGGGAAAGGGAGTAAAAGAAGTCTGCACTCTTGTGCAGTTAAATATAAAAAGTACTTCTACTTTTCCCCTGAAGTCCTCTGAGCCTTTTACAAATATTTATAAAGATTCACAAAAGCCCCAAGGGATGGGAAAACACTAGTAGCCATTTTTCAAATAGAGACACTGAGTCACAGAGAAAAGATAAAAATCACTTGCTTCAAGTCGCTCTGCCAGTGAACTGGGAATAGAAATTAAACGTTCTTAACTCCCTATCCAGCACCATAAACTACTCAGAGACTGAGTTATTCAGGACATGTCAGCAACACGTCTGACCGAGTCTGTGCCTCTATTTATGTACTTGTTCTCTGTAACCCCAGCCTGTCAAGCAGAGCATCTGTTTGGGCTGCTGTCAATCACATGTCAATTTTTAGTTTACTTGGTTCAAATCAAAGCTGGTGTTTTGACAAAAAGGGGGGGAAATAGCTGTCAGTGTTGAAGAGGGAAAAGAAAGAGAAAGATTTAAGGGGTGGGTGAGTAAGTGTGTGTGTGGAGAGGGGGCGGGTGGCAGCAGGGGGACACATTATCCCTGAAAATGATACATAATTGCACAAGAGATGCCATGAACACAGTTCTGAAGAATTGTTTTGCTTTGCATGTTAGGTATTGCTGTCTCCCGTGAGCTTTGGCTGCTTTGAAACCTGAATTCCCATCTTGTTCCCTTCAGAGGCAAAGAAAATGATAGCCGAGCTGGGGGTGGTGGGGGGGGGGGGGTGGGGGGGGTGGGTGGGGAGGGGGGGGGTGTGGGGTGTGTGTGTGTGTAGGGGCTAAAGAAAATGACTCCACTCTATGCTATGGGCCACCTGCTTTTCCAAATCTATCCTACTGAGAGCAGTGCAAGGAGAGGGGTCAACCAAGAAGTCATTTAGGATCATAAGGTGGGATGAACTTCGTGGGTTATAAACCGGGTCACAGAACCAATTAAGTTTTTCTTTCAGTTTACGCACTGCTTCTATGCTGTTTCAGAACCTCGCCCTTTTGATGGTTTAAAACCATCGATTTTCAGCCCAGATTGATCCATGGCCATTTTATGGCCAGTTTACCCATTCATTCTAATCTTGGATCCATGCTGGTCCATACCAAAGTATTGTTTAGACTAAAGCAGTGGTTTTCCACGGTTTTAGATTCCATGCCCCTCACCACAACTTTTCTGAATTCAGTGCCACCCCATTTTAAAAACATATTTATTACAGAGCTTACCTCCTCGCAGGAGGGGCCGGGCAGGAATACCCAAATAAGAGCACCCGAGGGTGTGGGGGGAAAAGGAGCACTTATTCGGGGTGGCCCAGTAGGGAAGTGGAGTGGGGCAAGAGCAGGATGCTGCTTGGAGAGAAGGTGTTGTCACCAAGAATTAGGTTAACACTTCCCTGGCTCTGCAGTCACTGCCAAATTAAGGGATTTTGATTGTTGGTAGCCACATAAAACTCTCAGTAGCAGAGCCAGGGAAGGCGATACCTTGGGCACTGACAGAAGTGACAGTTTTACGCATGATCAGGCCCCTGAAGTGCTTTACAGCTGTGCCGTGACAGAAGAGCATGGCTGCAGAGAGCTTTAAAGTGCCCAATCGTGCAACAATCTGAACCCTCATTACATGAGTTCTGTCTGGGGTTTCCACAGCTTGCACTGGAGGGTGGGGTGGGTGGATTGGACAGTGGAGGGCAATCCACCCCCGTGGGGGTTCCATCTGCCCTACCCTCCAGCACAGGCTGGGCAAACCCCAGACATAACTCCGTCCCCACCTCCCTTCTCCCCGTCCCATTTTGAAGACAGCACGGGAACTACAAAGTGGGGGGGGAGGGTTATGGGAGAGTAGCTGCAGACACGCAGCTACTCCAAACTGGAGCTTGATCCCCCCAGCCCCCCAGACCCAACAGTGAACATCTGTTGGGTCCAGGGGGTGGATTGCTATAACTTATGGCACTTCCTGTAGAGCGCCATGAGTTACAGCAGGGAGAATATATCTGTCAGCACCTCTCATCTTCCAGCAGCATCTGGCCCCTACTCTGCTCCATCCACACCCGGCTTTTTAGATTCACTGGTGTGCTTACCTCCCCACATAAGGGCTGGGTGGGGATAAGTAGGCACTTACCTCCTCACACCCCACAGTACCATTAAAAGGATTTTATGGTACCCTAGGATGTTGCAGCACACCAGTTGATAGTCATGGCTTTAGAGAAGTGGGGCCAATTTTTTGGCAGGCACATCAAAAAATTAAGCCCTGCACCTTCCCTGAGTGCCACTCTGATCCCCTTCCCCCACCTGATCCACTGCTCAGCTTTCATCTCCCTGCTCTGTCTGCCACTATGATGCCTCGGTAATCTGCTATATGCCAGGCACACAGGCTGCCTGTGCCATTTGTGGCTCTTGTGGCCAGGTTGGCCACCCCAGGTTTAGAGGAACTTATTCAGGATTTAACTGGACCTGAAGTGGCACACAGAGAGTCTCACTGGCCCTCTGCAAAAGGGTAACTTTCTCCCCGAAGTGAGTATCTTAGAGCTGTGTGGGAACCAGATTGTCTATTTCATCAGAAATTCCACTACTACAACTGCTTTTCTTTTTCCATTCTGAAACAGAACAAAACTAAAACATGTTCAAAGTCTTCTGCAAACGTATATTCTGAGGAAAAATGATTTGGGTTTTTTTTTAATGTATTTTTTCAAGGAAGCTGAAATGTTCTCTTTTGTTTTCAACGTATTACAGTTCACGTATCATGTAAAATTGTGAAAACATCATTATAAAATTAATTACAAAATTAAAAATTAATTCAGCACAGAAAATCAGAACAGTTAATCGTGTTTCTATTAATGAACTATTTCATGTTGCTGAAATATGATTTCCTTGCAACAAAATGACATTTTCTGACAGAACAATATCCTGTCAGAAAAAACGTGCACCACCTCTCAAATCTATACAAAGACATTAAAAGGGACTGTTCTTAAAGTAGAAAGGTGGCCAGCTTGAAAGTAAGGAAGCACTAATGCTAACTAGTATGGGTTAGGTGATGATTAGGCTTTTTCCTGTAGTGAAACAAAATAACTCTTAATCTCTCAGAGTAGCCAGGCCATTCTGTTCAATACAGCAGGTACAATTAGAGAACTCTAGTATCACCTCTTGAAAATAAGGCTATTGAACCAAAATAATTGAACAAAAATGTGTTTCAGTAAGAGTTCCGTAAATAATTGACTCTCCCAGTTCACTGCTGAACTGAAATATTGGAAAAACTTATTTTTGTCTACCTGAAATTATTTTTTTTTCAATTCTTCCCTTGAAATGAAAAGCTGGAAAAAAAAGTCACTGTGCTGGCAGAATATTCATCTTTTTTTTTAAGTTTATTTTGGGTAAACCAAGGTACTTCAATGGATTTGGCATGAATTAGCAAATATTTTGGTTAAGCTAAATCTGGATGGGGAAAAATGTTTGGAGTAAAACATTTTGCCTAATTCTACTGCTATGAGCTATGTGAAACACTAGGCTAGGTACAAAGCTAGAGTGAAACAGAAGAGCAGCATCAAAATGAATGGTAATTAAACGTACCTCAGGCAAGCATCTGATTCATTGTCTCCAAATAGTAACAACTTCATGCCATGTACTGTACTTGGCCTCACTTGTACCTTCAGCCACTTGCATGCTATGCTTGCACAATTATGCTGCATATATATATATTATAGAGACATCGAGAACTTCCAGCTGTGAACAGGGCCTCTGATTTAGACAGGTCCGTAGCAAGGGTGGGCAAGCAGGACGACCGCCCCAGATGCCAAAGCAAAAGGATTCAAACAAGCAAGTCACAAGTCGATATTTTGTTATGAATATTTAAAAAAACTTTTAGCTGATCTGGCCAATAAATGCCACATGCAGGCATGCAGCCACAGCATGCATGTGCCCAGCACAGCAGCTTGGAGAGCACTGTCTGGCTGGTGAGTCTGTTGTGAAGAGGGGAAGAGGGAGGGGGAGGGAAGGGGCATGGGTGGGGGAGGTCAAGGCCCCGCAGTGAGGGAGGAGTGGGGTTGGCACTAGGCAGGCACCACCCAGCCAGGGCAGGGTGTGGGATGGAGCTGCAAGCTGCTTGTCTGGGGAGGCGCAGGGAAGGGAGGGCGGCTCCCGCTGCTGCATGCACCCCTGGGCTAACATGGGGGGAGGGGGGGGAATGTGCCCCCTGGATCTGTGGGCAGGCTGCTGCTGTGGGCTTGCCCCAGGTGCCAAACTTCTTTGGTATGGCACTGGATTTAGACCCTCTGGGCACAATGAGGGATGATTTTTACCTGAAGAGCCTACCACAGAAAAGCAGCTAGGGAGAGGGAAACTAAAATTAGGTGAATGTTTTCACTTTCTCATCAAAAAAGCAGATTCAGTGGCACCCCAATATTGGGCAAATATATGATGATTTTGCTGATTTTTCATTTTAAATAAATGCAGAAAAATCCAAAATGGCCAGCGTTAAGACCACTGAGATTCAAACCAGGACTAGTTGAGCCAGTGGTGAAGTCTGCAGCTCCACCAGGCAGCTGGTCAGACACCAGCCACAACCCAGCCTGGTCCCTCCCATGAGGACACTGATGAGGAGTCAGGTGATCAGGAGGAAACGATAGGAACCACAAGCCCCTCACAGGGAGACTATGCAACCCCTCCTACTTGCTGTGGGACTAGTCCCAACAGCAACCCTCCTGTGTGTGCTTCTTGTTTCTCTGCCTTGTTCCTACCTTGCTCAAGCCTGACTCCTGCCCTGCTCCTGCCTTGCTCCTCTTCCCTCCTGCCTGATCCCAGCCCCTGCCCCAGCCCCTGCCCCTGCCCCTGCCCCAGACCTGTTTGGACCTCCAGGCTCTGATCTACCATCCACCCTGACCACGATACCACCTCAACCCTTGACTTGATGATTCAGGCTGCAACAGATACCTGGTGTGACTCCAGCCTGCCTACAGTAACTCATAACGAACCACCCACAGTCCAGTCGATCTTGGCAGCCAGTATTAACATTTTATACCAGCTTGAAACTGCCAATAAACTAAAAATCTGTTTTTCACCTTGTTCTAATCAAAAACAGTTTGTAAAATGAAAGCTCACACAGCACTTGAATAAAACAGCTGGGAATAAAAAATAGCTATCTTTATTCCCAGTCCAGTGCCTTTCCCTTCACCTTTGCTTTCTTCACAGAAGAATGTTGCTTTGTCCAGTTGAAACTACAGAGGGGAAATTCAGTAGGAAAAAAAATAATTGGTCAAACTGGAATGTGCTATGACACAGGAAAGAAGTTTAGGGATATAGGAACTGCCAGAATGGATCAGACCTGTGGTCTGGTATCCTATCTCTGGAGGTAGCCTTCAGATTAAGGTGGAAGAAACCCCAAAGTAGGCAAATAAGGGAAAATCTGCCTGTGATGAAGGTCTCATTCTTTCCCCTAAATTGCTTAAGATTACATCCCTTCCAATTTTTTTATTAGCACTTCTTATTCTCCCTATGGACATTCTAGCTTTGGATATTCTTGTTATCCAAAGAAAGCCTGGTAATTGTGAAAATCTCTTAGCTTTTAAACTCAACCAGATCTAAAGCTAAGCTACATGCCATGTGTGAATGGTAATTCTGTCAGTTAACTAGGAACATGGGCAACCAGTGCCTCCTGAGTCTGGCGGGGCACCCACAGAAGCTGCCGGCACCATTGGCAGTGGGGATGGAGCTGGTGAGCTCCCACAGATGCCACCAGCAGTGGGGGCCGAGCTGGAGAGAATCCGCAGACACCGCTGGCAGCGTTGGTGGCAGGGACAGCCCTGTTGGGGGGGGCACATGCACCCCCATTCCCCCTCTACCAGTCGCTTATGACTAGGAATTTGTCATCCCTCAGTCTCATTCAGTGGTCCTTTGCTCTTGAAAAAGAGAATTTCCTGCTCTACCTACTCTGGACCATTACATTTTTCCCTGGTTTTATCATCTCCACTCTTATCTTTCTAAGGTAAAGAGTTTAAGTCTTTTCAATCTCTCTTCATCTAAGAGCTTTCCCTTGTGCCTGAAACCTTCCCGAAGACCATCCTGGGCTCTTTCATTACCAGCTATAACTGGTGCCATTTTGCATTCTACCTGAAAACCTCCCTCTGTTACTGAACCTGTCTGGGGCCATTAGATCAGTACAGACCTCGGTTGAAGAGAGCCCTCAGCCAAATCTACTTTTTGCAAAGCCACGTACTGGTGCCTAAGATAGTGGAGGAGTTGCTGCCCAGTGAACCCCCAACCCTGCTTCCTTCAGCACTTCAAAGCACAGGATACTCCAGCAGCCTCTTCTTTAGCTTACTGCCAATAGACTCACCACATGACAACATGGCATTGCCTTCTCTTTAATAGATGGTTCAGCAGCTGGTAGCATGGATGGATACTTTGAAAAGTCACAAAGACTGCTGATTCTCTGATAAAAATAAAAAGGTATTTTTTTTTTCCAGCAGACTCAAAAGATGGCATTTGCTTGAATCCTCCCCTTCACCTTGCCCTCCCTCTCTTCCACCCTTTTTCTCCTCCACTCCCACAGACAATTATATGGTTTTCATAGTGAATGGCTTGGAAACTATGATAATTCACCTGATATGCAGTTTATGGTCAAGTTTCATATTAAATGTTCTGTGCAATAGGGAACATAATAGCAAGCTCACTCCAGTACGGGGAAAAAAAATCACCTTGAATTAGATGCAATGCGAATGCTTTCTTTTCAGTGAATCAAGCTGTTATCTCTCCAAACTCTCTCTCCACCCCCACCCTCCTCCACTCCTCTAGTCTTGGTTTTTACGAATATGATATTCCTTGGGGTAAGTAATTATCAGGAAGTTGCATACATAATTTATACCGAGACCTTCTGATTCTGTGCCTGGATGGGCAAGTGACATTTCCAAGGGAAATTTAGCTAAACACCAGAGTAAAGCTCCCACTGTTCTTTGACAAGTTTAATAAGATCTTTATTGTTTGCAAAATAGCCTGACCTTAACTTTACCTCTACCACCAACAGGAAGGAGAAGAGGTATTTGGACTAGAACAGCTTACTGAAATTAGGAAAAGAAATAGAAATAAGTTTCTTTAGGCAAACCAATGAGAAGCAGAAAAAACAGTGACTGAGTGATTCACTTCCTGCATCTCCAAGCAACTAGGGGTGGGACAAGTCAGAATATCAGGTTTCTGCATTGGCCTGTGAGCCACAGTTTTTTTCTCTTGGACTGTCAAATGCACAGAGGGATAGAGCCAGCACCTGACTTACCTGATGTGACAGGTTCTGTCCAATATTTGATTAGGAAGGAGAACTCAAGCTTGCTTAAGAAATTAAATCTAGGACTTTTTTTTAGAGCCCAGGGCTTAAGTTCACTTAGGACCTGAGGTACAGACTGCTTCATAAATGGATCCACACTCATTTGAGAACCAGGGCCCAAGGTTCACTTAGGAACTGAGATTTACATTCACTTAGGAAAGTGAATATGAATTTACCATATTTTAAATTAGAGCCAGCATGGTTTGACTCACTGGGGAATCTGGGCCTTGACTTGTTTAGGATTTGTGGCCCAAGGGCTTTTGACACAGCCCAGACTAATTTACAACTTGAGCTTCAATATACATCACCCCATGTTCTCCAAAGGACTTGTGAGTGTTGGGGGGAAAAAAATGTACGTGGTTTCAGACTCCATGGCCAAGTTTTCCCTGCCTCTGTCTTGTGACCTCCTCATGTCCTGAACCAGCCCCTCTAGACACTGCTGATGTTGGGAAGGAACTTAATTCCCTCTTTTGAAGATATTTCTGCTTGGTTAGCTTGTTTGTTTTTAGAGAGATTATTGCTATAGTTGTTATAATTTAAAATGGAAAAATGAGAGGGGGAAAAAAAAACATTTTGGTATCTCTCAAGCCAGATGTCTGAAATAATTTTTTGCTTCATGGCCAGCTATTAG
>NW_005842009.1:1428075-1464441 GCF_000455745.1 Alligator sinensis
ATGGATAGAGAGAAAGCGTAGAACTTCTAAGTCCCTTTGCTGCTCTGAACATGTTTCCAAAAAAGCTTAGCAGTCTTTGTTGAGACCCTCATAAAAGGGATAAAGTAGCAGGAAGGAAGTATTTGCTCAGTGGGAAACCTGGCAACAACAAAAATGAATGGGGAGCTGAGATAGAAGCTCACGCTGATCCAACTAGCAAGTGTATTTAAGGGACAGTATGATCAGACAGAAGCAAACAGGTATCATTACTTACTCTTTGGACCTCCAGGAAAGAGAGAAGCGATGGGCCAACTAATAGGGAGTCACGTATGACTGTCCGTACATGAATCCAAACTAGGTTCACCAGGAAGATAAAAGCCCAGCAGTAAGTAAAGAGCCAAGGGACCTGGATAAAAACTTAGTAAGGGGAAGCAACAGCAGAAACCTTGGCAGTGTTCTCAGGGAGCAGATGGACAACCAGAAACCTGAAGTGTTATACTATGCACTCTATATACTAATGCACTTTATATACTCCATGCAAAAAGCATGGAGAAGAAATAGGAAAAATTGGTGGTCCTATATAATCAAGGAATGATGACATACTGGGGATTACAGAGACATGGTGGGATAGTTCACATAACTGGAGTAGAGTCATGGATGGGTATAACTTATTCAGGAAGGGTAGGCATGAGAAAAAAAGGAAGTGATGTTACCCCATATATATATGGTGAGATTCTGAGGTTCAGTACCAAGTGGAAGATAGGCCTTTTGAAAGCCTCAGAGCAATCATCAGCAGAGGCAATGTCATGGTGGGCATCTGCTATAGGTCACCAAACCAGGAGGAAGAGGTGGACAAGGACTTCCTTAAACAGCTGATGGAAACTTCCAAATCACAGGACCTGTTTCTCATGGTAGACTTAATTTGGGAGTATTTGCTAGGAAGGAAAAACAGCACAAATACAGATTGGGAGTTACAGTAAACTATAAGATGTATATGAGCCAGCGGAGTGCTCTTGTTGCAGAAAAGGCCAACCGCATACTGGGTTGTATTAAGAGGACTGTCACTTGCAAGTCAAAGTGAACTGCTCTATTCAGCATTGGTGAAGCCTCTCACCTGGAGTTCTCTGTCCAGTTTTGGGCCCCACACTTCAAGAAAGATTTGTACAGATTGGAAAGAGTCAAGTGGAGAGCAACAAAAATAGTTAGAAGCCATGGCATCATGACATATGAGGAAAGGCTGAAAGAGGGTTATTTGGTCTGAAAAAGAGAAGACTGAGGGGAGATTTGATAATAGGCCTCAAATACTTGAAGGATGATTATAGAAAGGATAAAGGTGGGATTTTCTCTGTGGATGTGGGGATAGAACTAGGAGGAATGGACTCAAACTTCAACAGTGGAAGTTAAGGTTAGAGACGAGGAGGAACTTTGTGACTATGAGCGTGGTCAAACATTTGAATAGGCGACCTGGAGAAGTTGTGGAATCTCCCTCCTTGGAAATTTTCAGCAGCAGGTTGGACAGATACTTACCTGGGATGGTTTAGTCCAAGATGATCATGCCTGAAGCAGGGAGCTGGACTAAATGACCTTGCAAGGTTCCTTCCAGCCCTACTTTCATAAGATTGTAATATCTTATGTTCATGGCTATCAGAAAGTAGGCCTCCCTATGGTACTTGTGGGTAGAAGTGAAAAAATCAGCATGTTCAGAACTTCAAATGTAATTTGGTTTAAAGGTCATATATTTAAGCATTCAAAGATTCCCATCTGGATTCAAAAGTATATTTAAATAAATATATAATGAGTTCATAATGACAGACCTTTCTGGGCTGCAAAATGCCCTTAAAGAGAATAAGAAAAAAAAGTGTTTGCTATCTATTGCACAACATTGTTCAGCCCTTTCACACATGCATTATGCTGTACTCTCACTTTGCACTCATAAAAGAGGTTAAATTCCCCACAATTTGCTAATGAAGAAATAAGATACAGAAGGCTCCTTTCCCATTTCCTCCTTTCTTGTGTTGGGGGAGGCTAGGAGAAGAGAAGGATTAAAAATAGTTTTAAACTAGGAATGGTCGGGGTTTCAGAGCTGCTCAACATTTTTTCTTTGGCTACGCATAGCCATTCATCTAAGAGGCCAGTAGCTCACCTTGAGGGGTTCATCTTTAGGGACCTATCTAAATTGCAGAAACCGCAAAAAGTGGTGATCTCTACCATTGCTTTGAATGATGGCATTGGCCACAATTTCCCACGAAACCAACCAAAAAAATTAAAATAAAATGCTGGCTACCCAGTGGAAGCCAATGGTGCATGCTGCTGCTGTGGCCTGACCTTGCAACCCACCTGGGAGGGGAAGGCACCAACTGGCGGGGCATCAAGAACAGAAGCAACCGAGATGGCTGCTGCTCTCTTGTGCCTCTCTGCCAATCAGCACCAAGTAGTAGGGCAACCTGTAATGCAGCCAGCAGTCAACATGGTGGCTGCCTCCTTGTCCCTCCTCCCCCTGTAGCCTCTCCACCAATCAGCACTGAGGGGCAGGATTGCCGTGGATCAACTGTAAAATTGGCTCTTCGGGCCACGACCAAGCTGTGGAAATTGTTGTCTCTTGCCATGAGTTAAGTACGTCCCTGTTCATCTCCCATTCGGGCACCCCACTCAGGACTACATTTCCTCAGTACCCAGGAGTTCTGCTTGTCACCATGATGGCTAGATTTTATTTTTATTTATTTACTTGATGCCTATGCTGTTCTCCCCACGAGAGGTTTGGGGTGGCTTACAATAAACACAAGTCATAAAAACAGACAAAATAAATAATAAAACAATTCTCCAACAGTAAAACAATTCCACAAGAGCCAATATAATCAATTATAATATATACTGCCTAATACATAATATACAATATATAGTAAGAAGAAAGTTGAAATGAAACATTTTTACCTTATCAAAAACATTTTGAAATTATTAAAATTTCAAATGATTGCCAGATTGGAGCTCAGGAAATAAGAGTGACAGGAGCCATTGGGTTATTTTTATCTTCCTTTGTAGTATGGGACAGGGTCCACTTCCTAGCACCTTAGCTGGGCATATTTCACCTAACAAATTCCATATTTACTGCAGGGGCCCAAGACATTCAAATACACTCGTTCTTTCCTGTCCTCTTCCTGGGTTTTATACAGAAGGTCCCCTATTTATTATCTGGTAGTAAGGAATATGAAGTAGAGAGTTTGGTGCTCCTGCTACTTTAAGGGAAGGCAGGCTACAGGAGGACTGGGCTGCAGTTGAGGGAGAGGCCAGTCAAGGGAGCTACATGACCCAAATGGGTCTGGGCTTGCAAGATATAAGCCTAGGGCCTGAGCTAAGTGGGCAATCTGACCTGGAAGCCATGGAGAGAAAAGCCCCTGAGCAGAAGGGTGGCAGCAAGGCTCTGACTAACACCTGAACTGGGGTAGGCAAGACCTGTAGTTTAGGGATTGAGACTGTAGGCATTGTGGAGGTCTCAACTGGCTCAGGAGTGGGGCCAGAGCCCAAGGGACAGGAGCCAAGGCTGAGACGTGGGACCACAGCCAAAGAGTGATGACTTGACAGGGTCAGGGACTCACAACCCATGAGGGGTGAGAACCAAGGTCAGGGGCCCATAGCCCAGGAGGTGCAAGAACAAGCAGGGCTGTGGGGTGGGAGGATGTGGGGGGTGCCCAGGAGGGGCAGAGGATGCAGGCCTGACCCCAAGAGGGGCTGAGATTGTTTTGGGTACAGATTCCTGATCCCAGGATGGGCCAGGACAGTTAAAGGCACCATGGCCAGAGGTCCCAACAGTGGTGGAGACAGTTCCGGGTTTAGAGGCCTGCATTGACTGGAGTTGACACTGGGGCTGAAGGCCTATGGATGAGAGACTGACAGGATTGAACAATGGTGTTTAATGCCCAATGATTAGTAGCATCTTGAAGGCTTAGGCATGGCTAAAAGGGGAGATGAGGAGGTGACATAATTAGCCTTTAAGGCAATGAGCAGGGACATCTCTGTTCAAGACTGAGATCTCACTTGTGGAGCCCAGGGGAAACTTCCCTTTTTCCTAAACTAATTATATCAAGGCACGGCAAATGAGTTGAAGCGGAGATTGTTCAAAGAAATTAAAGGTAACAAGAGCTGTGGTGGGTTTTCAGGGGCATCATGGCCACCCCTGGGGCAGGACCCTGTTACAAATGCCTTTCAACTTGTGTTGTATAGAAAATCCTGAAGTGAATGGACCTTTCTGGACTTAACATCTACTACATGGCTGCCTATGATTTCAGGGGAGTGGGCTTAATATTCCTTTCAGTCCTTTATTCCTATGTCATCATCATCTGGTATCCCTCCATATGAGGATGATGTCTGCAAGGAGGGGGGAGGAGAGGGGATTACTGATGAGTTTTAAGGTGGCTAAGCAGTCCAATCCATGCTCTGCAAGTTTTTTCTACAGATATGACTGTCTTTTTGTGGGGAGGGGAGTTTCTCAGTTTCCTGAGCAAGACGGTTCTCTTTGAAGTGGGCTGTAGCTTGGTGTATGGTGCAGCACCACTGAGACCTGTTACCAGCCAGCACTTCTCAATTTGTAGGGTTTATGTCACCCTTCTTAAAATATGCTTTCAAGGTGTCCTTATAGCACTTCCTCTGGCCTCCATGGGTCCTCTTACTCTGACTAAGTTGTGAAAGAGGACTTGCTTCAGGAGATGAGTGTCAGCCATCCACACACAGTGGCCAGCCCAAAAGAGTTTCATGGTCTTTGCCTCAGTGTTGGTTATGTTAGCTGCAGAGAGGATTCCAGCATCGGTGCAGTGGCCTTCCTATATCCTAATAGGAAGAATCTTCCTGTGACAATGATGACAGAACCATTCCAGGTGGCTTTGATATATCACTCACATCTTGCACACATAGAGGAGCATGGGGATAACCACTGCATTGTAGACCAGGATCTTAGTTTCCATTTTCCACACTTTAAGACATGGTGAAGCAGTTTTCCGAAGGATACACCAGCACAGTGAATCCCATGTTTGATTTCTACATCAAGACTGACTGACTGGGAGAGGTGACTGCCAAGGTATAGGGAATGCTCAATATTTTCCAGGGGTTCTCCACCAATAGTAATTTGTGGGGGGAGGGAGGCAGCTTGTGCTGGGGCAGACTGATGAAGCACCTTAGTCTTCCCAATATTAAGGGAGAGTCCTAGGCTGTGATAGGCACCTGAGAAAAGGTCAAGGGTGGACTGCAGATGGGTCTCAGTGTGCACGAGGGAAACATAGTCGTCAGCATATTGAAGGTCAGTGATGTCAGGCTTGGTAACTTTTATTTTGCTGTGAGGGCACCTTAGATTGGAAAGCTGACCATCCATTCAATACTCAACCCCAATTGTGGGAAGAAGGCGGTCATGAATGAGAATCAAAATCACAGCAAGACAGATGGAGAAAAGGGTTGGGGTGATGACACAGCCCTGCTTGACACCAGTATGGATGGCAATGGATGTCTCTGCTCCATTGCAAAGGACTATGGCAGTCATCCTATCATGGAGTAGCATGGGGGCACTGTTGAACTTCAATCGACAACCAAACCTAGACAGCACCTTCCATAAGGCTTCATGATTGATGGAGTCAAAAGCCTTGTTTAGGTCAATGAATGCCATAAACAGCTGCTGGTGTGCTCTCTACACATCTCCTGGATCTGTCTTGCAACAAAAATCATGTTGGTGGTACCCCAAGATGGTCTAAAGCCACACTGGGATTCTGGAAGTACATCTTCGGCAAGGGGGAGGAGGTGATTCAGAAGGATGCAAATAATTGTATTCCCGGCAACAGAGGTGAAGACAATGCATCAGTAGTTCCCACACACTGACCTGTCCCCTTTCTTGAAGATGGTCACAATACTGGCATTCCTATGTAAAGGCTTTATAACACACTGATTTTAGGCAGCTCAGGAAGTTCTTAACCCCTGGACTATCCACACATTAAGACATATAAACTAGTTTTAAGCACCCTTTAGGCACCTTAACATTACGCCACTCCAGGGCAGGTTTAGCTCTGATCCATGTTATCCAGCTCATGTTCCACAAATGTGCAGCCATTCCCCAGAGATAAGCCACCCAAGTTTCAGTCCTTCAGCATCTCACAGTGTAGTGTCTTCTCCCCGACCCTCCTGTTCTGTGTGGACAAAAATTTCACCTCCTGAACTCTACTGCCCAGGGGTGGTACTGGCACCAAGCCAACTCCCCCTCCTGCCCCCAGGGGTGTGACCTGGCCAGGCATTTTACAGGGGCACAGACTAGGCTGGGAAGGACAGTGGAGGAAGGAGCAAGGTAGGGGGCAAATTGGGGTCCCTGTGAGCTATGTCTTCCTTCCCAGGGCAGGGCAGTGTCCTTGTGAGCTGCGGCTATCCAATTCCAATTTATTAAAACATGAGACTTTCTTTAATTTACTATGTCCTTTTAAATTCTACATGTTTTTACATTTTATTTTATTCTTTAGTGGCTTCAGTGGCTGACTTCCTTCATCTCACCACTCAGATCCCAGCTGTCATTTTCACCCACCTCCCATTTCACTAACCAGTCCCCATCATTAAGCTCCCTTCCAGCCTCATACTCCCATGCCCACCAACCCATCTCTTCAACCCGTTCCCACCAACAGCAGGGATAGAAACCTGTCCTGGCTCACCAGCCTTCTTGTGGCAAATCATAGCTGTAGCTCCTAGTGAGGCCCTTGTTCACCAGCCCAAAATGAAATGAGGAAACCAAATATGTTTGGCTTACTTCTGTCAAAAATACTGTTACAATTTACTAGGGCTGTGTGAAACAGCACCATTTCATTTCAACGTCTGTTTTACCGTTTTGACAGAACAGTGTTTCATTTTGAGTTTCATTTCATTTTGAAACCGCTGTTCTGTTTCGTTTTGCCGAAACTGTTTTGCTGTTTCGATGTTTCGCCCATAGGCTATACTGGGGAAGCACAACATTGCCTATAACTTCATCACTTCTTGCCTGATTCAGATAAAACCTGCAGGGATGGTAGCTCCTTCGAAGACCATGAAGCCTGCCAAGTTTCAAGGAGATAGGTGCAGGGGTTTCTGGAAACTGCACCTCAAAATCTTGAAAGCAAAACTCATGTCATGTTTGTTAAGGTACAGCTGGCTGAAAACTGCATGGATGGTAGCCCCTGCTGAGGCCACAAAGCCTGCCAAATTTCAAGGAGACAAGTGCAGGGGTTCCTGGGAAACTGCACCTCAAACTGTTCAGAGCAAAACTTGTGTCACTTGTAATTGGGAAGGCACAGAGAAAGCTCAGTTCAAACAATGCTTTTTATGCTGTTTTTTTGTTCCTCCCCCAGAGCAATGGGATTGGAAGGGACCTCAGGGCAGAATCACAGTCACACAGTCAATATCAGATCAGTCCTTCCTCCCTCTTCCCCCTCCTTAGTTTCTCTTTAGTAGCAAGCAAGCCCAGCTTTGAAACACAAAATGTTTCAAAACTTTTGAAACATTTTGAGTGCCTTCATTTCATCTTGAGGCTATTTCAAAGCCTTTCATTTCATTTCGATTTCACTGTTTTGAGCTTGAATTGAGACGAAACAGCCAGCAAAAGTTTGCACAGCTCTACAATTTACATCTTTCAGTGAAATGCTTAGTTGCTAGCAAAACCTTATTTTCAGATGGAGACAGTTGCATCCAAAATCTTTTTAAAAAGTTTAGTGCAAGCTGTATTGATCAAAGACTGACAGGAGCTAGAAAAACAAAAGAACACTTCATTCAAGCCATGGTGAATTTATCCTTTACCTTTCTTCCAATGTACACCATAGACAAAGATTCAGAGGACTAAACTGAGCACCTCCAGTGGCTTTATGCAGGCCAGGAGCCTCCTTCTGAAGCTCCCTCTAGTTTAAGGCCATTTCACACTGCAGGAGGCCTTCTACTGTAAAAGAAGCTGATGCAGAGGTGACACGATGCATAGGAAATCAATAATACAGATGAAAAGAAAAGGGTTTAAGCCAAGGGCTACAGAGATGGCAAGCAGAATAGGATTTACTTACCTTCGGCAGGGAGTATCATATACTCATTCTGAGCATGGCACTGAGGAAGCTCATTGAGAGAACATGGCTCGACATCTCACTGCCACCAAGATAATTGTTTCCTGTGCTAGGCTATGAGGAGTCCCTTTCAAAAATATCCTCCAAAGGCATTTTTCTTTTTGCAATAGATTGAGTTAAATGCTGGGAGCCATTAGTGGACAATTAAACTTAATGTTGCAGGCAACAAAGATCCTAGTAACTCTCTCTGCTCAATTGAAATTTCTGGAAACTTTCTCATTTCTAATCAAGGGATACAGGGGAATTATATATATAGATATATATAGATATATAATTTATGCCAGAACATTAACTTTCATTGTCAAATCAAGTAAAAAATTGCTGATCATAATAGGTATAAAAAAATGTACCAGTATAAACTATTAGCACCATGTAGCTTGTGGCTTTCAGTTTTGAAATATCTAAGGATCTCCACGCAGGAAAACACTTCTCCGAGCCCCCATAATGATTTTAGAAAGGTGCTCAAATAAAGCCCGAAGATATTTAGTGGAGGAGGGGCCGTAACAATTGGGATTAATAAAATAATCTACTAAACTAGATGAGTCTAAAAAAGGAGCAAGCTATAATACAGGAGTCATTATCCCTTCAAATTAAATGTTTGATAGAGCATCCTTCTTGCCTATTTCTTGAGGCTGGACTGATGAGAGTAATATTAATCCCTAGGCAGATAGACAGATGAACAAACAGATAGATGTATGCTGCATAGATAACTGTTCTTCATCTAGGACACCGAAGCTGGGGGTGGAGTGCTGTTCATTAGATGAGACGTTAAACCTAAGAACTATTGCTCAGTTCTCTGGGGGTATCATTATGGGAGATAAAGAGCTTCTCTTACTTGGGTTAACCTTGGCATGCCAACAAGGCCTTGTCCCCTTTCTCAGCACAGGTTCTCCTGTCTTAGATTGTGTGAGAGCTATGGCTGAGGATACGCTGCCTCTATTTTCTTCTTTAGTCACTCCATTGCCAGCTACTTCGTTAAGCGCTTTAGAGTGAAATGGAAAATAAAAAGGGCTTTGGAAAACCACGTTCAGTTCTGCATCTATACTTCCCAATGGTGTGCAGATAGCTGAAACAAGAGGCCTGATAAACATAAGAGACATGTGGGTGTGTGAAAGACATTATTAAAAAAAAAAATCAGCCCTCCAAATCACAGTGAGCAGAAAACACCCAAAGGAGCTAAATTCTTCATTCAGGGTTTGGGGTTCAAAGGCCTGACAATGCCAGGAATGATGTTGAAAGGATTACAAAGCGAGGTAGATGATTGTTGCCCATAGAAAAAAAGGGGTGTATGTTTTCAAGTCCTTGAGTCCACAAACAATTGTGAGAGAAACACAGTCAGATCTCATTGTTTCTGAACTGTCTTTAGAGCACTTGCTGCTTATCTCTGGAGAGCTGGCTGGGCAGTAGATTCTGGCTCCTTCTTTTTTTGTTTTCAGCCAATAAACTGCATTACACGAGGCTAAAAATAGATTAAATGTGAACCTGACACTGCTTTTCCAATTTTCAAATTTTAGAACCTTTGATCTCATAATGGTCTGAACACAAGATAAGGAGTCCAGGATTTATTGTCTGGAATTCAGTGAGAGCTACAGATGCTCGGGTCCTCTGAAAATCAGGCCACATATGTAGGTGCCAAAGTATTTGATAAGAGTGTTGTCAAGGGAACGGGGAATTAACCTGGGAGTCAGGAGATAGGGTTTCCATTTACTGTTCAACCAGGGACCTGCCAGGAATGGTCTCACTTCACCTTTCGGTGATCGATTTGTTTTTGTCTGTCTTTTATATTAGATTAGGGGTGCTCAGCCTCCAGCCCACAGGCCAGATGCAGTCCACGCAGCCATGGCATCCCCTGCAGGGCTCCCTACAGGCTGGGAAATTGGGTGGCCAGGAAGCAGTGGCAATTAGTATTGCCACTGTCCCCACTTCCAAGTTCCCAAGTCCTGCACGACAGGTCAGAGGTGGGCCACATCCTCTCCCTTCTCACGTGACTAGGTGGGGGTCAGGCGATGCCCCCTTTCCTCCATGCAGCTGGATTGAGACTAGACCACATGTCCTTCTCCCTGCAGGGCCAGACCACACTACCTTCTGCACAGATGGTTTTGCGCTTGGCGCTGCAGGGACTAGCCATGGCTGGACTGGGGCCAGGTCATGCCCCCTCCATGTTCCCCCCTCCTACAGAACTGAGCCAAGTCCTCTTCCCCCACACAGCTGGATCAGGACCAGGCTGCCCCCTACCCACCTCTGCACGGTGAGATGAGGCCTCGCTGCAGTTGCGCTGGGTACTGGATCGGGAACCCGGACTGTATCCAGCCTGCGGATGGACTGAGCATTGCCCATCTGACCTGCTGGGAAAAAAGGTTTAGCACTATTATAATAGATTGTTAGTTCTTCAGGGCAGGGGCTGTTTCTTACTTTGCATGTACAGCACTGAGCACAATGCAATCTTCCTCCCTAGAGGCAGTACTGTGATACATCATCATCATATGGATGCTTAACTTTAGGCACTCAGGCTTGAAAAAATACCTCTCATTCTATTTCTGTTTCTCTATCTGCTAAAATGAGGATGTTGATGCTGACTTTACTACACAATGGGAATTGTGAAGCTTGTTTTATGAATATTTGGAAAGTGTCCTATAAGTGTTAAGTACCATACGGTTTGTTGTCTATCACCATCCAGTGCCATTACTGTGATTCCTTTAGGTTGAATTCTGCTTACTTTGCACTGTGTTTCCGGGACTTTTTCAATGAGCTTATTTGTCAAGCATCTATAAATGTGCATGCTATACTCAGCAGACGTCTTTCTATAGAGATTCACCATGGTTCTGCATGATGAGGCCTTGCCTTCTCCATCTCTTTACAACTTCATTGAAAAAGTATGATTGGAGCTAAAATTACTTATGTGCATTCAGGGTAATTTGGTGAAAAACAACAGGACTCATTTTTTATTTCTCCTAATGTGGGGTGAGGAGGGGGAAATACTGTCTTAATTAGCTACAGATTGCCTCCCCTCCCCTTTACTTCATGACTTGTTATTCTGCTCACCCTCTATTTTCTTTTTTAAGTGACAGGCTTACTCACTTAATGGGAAGTTGCCCTTTAGAGATGCACCAATGAAAATAACCTCCTGTCCACTTTACTGTTTGAAATCGTTGTTTAAAAATGCATGAAGTTAAGATGGTTCATGTGGATTCTCATGCCACCAGGGTCTCTCTGGAAAGACAAAATGAGGTTTAAATTGGTTAACAATCGCTTTTTGTGCAATAAGCAGTTCAAAAGAATGAAAGTAGAAAATGCTATCAAACCGTATCTGCATAAAAAATATTGCTTGTGTGTGGTTGTTGGAGTATTTAGCTATATATTAGACTTGGTCAACAAAACCATGGCATATTTTCAGCAAAGTACTTAAGCAGGTGGTTATTTTATAAAGCATGTGTTTCAATTCTCCCTTACTCAACAGGGCACGTAATTACTACCCCACTGGAATCAAAGTTAAGGTACCTGCGTAAGTGCTTTGCAAGATCAGGACCTAATTTCAGGACAAATTCATCACCATAACTGCTATGTTGGCTCACCGTGCTTTGTAAGCTAATACTATTCATTATTTCAAGTATTTAGACAACAAATGGATCTGGAATTGTTCACAGATGCCAACATTTGCATGTTTTACTTGGGAGGTTCATTCAGGAATACTAAGTCTAGTTGATCTTGCTGCTTTTGGGGCAGGAGAAAAGGCTAGACGACCTTTCAAGTTCCTTCTATCCCTGTTTCCTGTGATTATATTAGTCACTTATAAATTTGTATCAGAAAGAAAAAAAAGGATAAAAAAGGATTAAAAGGATTGCTTTGGTAGCCAGTCTAAGAAATATGTGATTTGGATGGCCAGCCTCACAATACAAGGTAACTTGAGTGCTGACAGACATGGGGAAGAGAGGGGGAGCAGCAGTTTGACCCAGCTCCCTAGCATCCAGGTAGTTTGCATGCTTCATAGAGGATTTTTGGCATTTTTATCTAACAGCTGATATCAATCAGCTGTTAGATAAAAATACCAAAAAGCCCCACTGAAACACATGAGCTATAAAGATGCTGGGTGAGCCAAGTCAAACCGACGTGATTCCTCTTCTTGGCAAAAGTACGCTCAGCGCAGGGATGCACCAAACTGAAAGTAAAGCACTGGGGGCTTTTTATTCTATGTCTGTCAACACCCATAGTGAATAACTTATGTGAGTGGTTTTGCTATTAACTCATGTTAGAATATTTGCAGGTAGAATTGATCAAATTTTTCAGATATTTTGATTTTTTTTTTGTTCATTTGTCTTCTTTTGAAATTTGACCTCTTTTTTCAATAATGTTAGCAAAAATAATTCTGTCTCATGTTAAAGAAGAAAGTTAGTGGTACTAATAGTTAGAGATCTACCAAATTTGGGGTGGCTGCCTGCTGATTTCACAGGCAGAACACAGGCCCGGAAGCCATTTCACGGGTGGAGTGCGGCACGGCCCCCCACACCTCTGATTGGCCAAGGGTCCCCAGTGGCCTTGCCCCTTGCCACTGATTGGCTGCAAAGGCTTCCTGTCATGCAGTTGAAGAGGGATCGGGCCACATGACAGACAACCCTCGCAGCCAATCAGTGGTGAGGGTCGGGGGGGGGGTGGCAGCCATCTTGCCAGCAGCCCTTTTAGTGAGCAGACCTCTCCTACCCCCTTCCTCACCATGATGGGCTGCCTGCCGCAGCACCCCAAGAACTGCTGGCTCCTCTGAGGAACCAGCGTTTTATTTTCAGTAAGATTTTTCCCCCCCATGGATTTTACAGGCGTTTCCCACTTTCACAGGCAATGCCAGATTTTGAAAAATTCACAAAATCTGTGAAATCATGATTTTGGTAAGTCCTTGATAATAGTTACAAAGAAAACTTTAATAACATGACCCAAATTCACCCTAAAGACTCGGAAGCCAGAATATAAGTAAAAAGAACTTCAAAATATATCATTTTAAAAACCTTGCAGTTTTTAAAACCATTCTCATGACTTTGGGGGGTTTAATTCATGACTTTTGAATGCCCCAGACTGGTAATATGTTAGTGCCGGGTTGCTGGGTTGAGCCCACTGGGAAAGTATGCTAAATTTGCTCTACGAGGAAATTTGAGAGAGCTGGTAATAGGAAAACCAAAGCAGCCTGACAAATGTTTAAACTGGTCAAAACTTTAAACTAACATCTCAAGCCCAACATGACCCTCTGGCTGCTGTGTAGGGACCCGTGAAAAATAACCCAATGTCAATCTATTTCTGAGCAGACGAATCTCTGTATCATCACGCAGCTCCTCTCACCTGCCCCCCTCATTGGGAACCCTCTCATCAGGCCACAGAATGAGAAGAGTATGGAGATTAAGGTCTAGATTTCCCAAGAGGGACTTTCAGGGGGCAGTGGGTGCTTATAGACCCTTGGGAAAATCTCACCCTGGATACCCCATCACACCTGCAAGGTGGCCTCACAAAGTGAGAGGTGATAGTTTGGTATAGACAGCAAGCTGGGAACTTATATTGATGCTGCTTATGTTGTCTGTACCTTGTGGGTGCTTCTGGCCTGGGTGCCTCCACAGCTGATCTGAGCACTTTCATCAGCACAAAAGGGACAGAAGTAAAAATGGAAGGGCTTTTCTTCTACCGATTCTCAACTTTGGGTTTGATGGAAAGGATCCCACACTGCTTTGCTTCTGTCCTGCAGTGTGTAACCCATTCCTCAGGACATTTCTTATTCATAGAATCCAAGGAAAATGGGGCTGGAAGAGGCCCCAAGAGCACCTCTGGCCCAAACCCCTGCTCAAGGAAAGATAACCCATGCATATATGAACCATCCAAGAAATGTTTCTTTAGCAAGCACATAAAGTGAGCGTGAGTCCACAGCCAATCTAGGCAATCTACTGCAGAGCTGACCCACAGGGTTAGAAAGTTCTTCCTAATAGCTAACTAAAATCTCCTTAAGTTGCAGTTTAAGCCTGGTACGTCTTACCTTTGGTAGGTTTTGATGTTCATAACCCTTGCTGAATCCTCGTCACGTTGCTGCAAGCCAGAAGCATTCCAGGGAATGAATTCTGTCTGGAAGGGTTAGCTAGGTCCCTGCTCCCCACTTGCCTTGTCAAGTGTACAGCTTACCTTACCTTCAGTGCCAGCTCAACTAAACCAGGCAGAGTTTAAGAAAGTGGAGTCAGTGCCAAACCCACTGTCCAGCTCTGCTTTCCCAGTCCCACCCACTTTCACAGCAGGGGTAATAAAAGTCAGTTGTGAGATGCTTATCCTTCCACTTCACAGACCAGCAATGTAGCTAAACCTGAGACAGGAATAAAGGAAACTTGGAGCTTCGATCATCAGTCAGGGAAGCACATGCAGCATTAGATGCATTAGATTTTCTGGTAAAATAGGAAGGTGAGTACTGTCCCCTTAACCAAAATACGTAAGGAAAAGGTTATATATATTTATCTTCATATGAGGGATATGCATGTGTTGTACCTTTTCCTTGCAATGCTTTACATATAAATGTGATTGTTGTGATGCCCTAAAGAGCCACCAGGCACTTTGGTGGCATAGCAGACAAAAAATAAAAACTCAGCAAAGCTAAAAAGACAGTCTATCTTCTGCTGCTTCCTGTCATCTAGTCCATCCTCCACAATTGGTCCAGTCTGGATCATCCTGCAGTTTCTGTTACATGCTGGATTGATCTGACATGGAGAGGTACTTGGGTTCTTTTCTCTCTTGCCCAGAGCGAGGTAGAGAAGACCTGAAACAGGAATGGAAGAGGGTGCATGTCAGACAAGCTGCAGCACAGACAACTGGAGCCTAGGTGCTTTCTGGACAGGGTACTAGAATCAGTGCACTAGCAGGATTGTTGGCAGTAACCCCATTCAGGGTATATTGTTTTCTTAATTGACAACCCCCTAATTCATTTAGCAGTATGCCAAGGGAAACGCTGTGGTTCAGATAGCATGCCAATCGAGCAAACAGAATGGTGCAGAATCAGTAGAAAATATTAATGTAGATGTGTTGCCACAGTATAAGGCTGCAGAAACCTGAATCTCCTTGGTAGATAAAAGACACCCCATGATTTTTAGTAAAAGAATGGGGAGACAACAGAGCTCACCAAACTGTGGCATTAAAGATCATTCATGGTCAGATCATAACAAGTGGGATGACTTGCCTGCTATTAGCCAGGCATTTGAAAGGGGAATGTGGCTACATGCTGGGTCAGTGACTTGCTGTTACAGGCCACGTGTGAAGAAAAAGGCCAGCAGGGGAGAAGGTGCCAAGCAGATGCACTCCAGGAAAAGAAAAAAATGAGCTGAATGTCAAGAGCTGAAATGAAAGTTACTTTGTTCTGGTTGGAGAAATTGACTGTCTGCAGAAATCACTGAGAAATAATTTTTATTTGCACCTTAAAGAATTGGTGCCAGACACACAGATGGCTGAAGAGCTGGCCATAAAAGACTGAATTATCAACTAGCAGAGTTTTGAAAGACAGGAGTATCAATGACCTGTTTATGCCAGTCCACTTGAAGCAGGCGAGTTCTCACCTGCACAAACGCATGTTCTTATACACACACACACACACACACACAGTTTACCTATCTTGGTTCAAGTCCTAGAGACCTCAAGCTTGCTCAGAATCCAGCTCCTCAGTACAGATAATGTACAGAATTGTCCTTGCATTCCACCAATGTGGTCAAATAATTGCTTAAATACCATATTTTAAAACAATTGTTAAAAGACCGATCACATTTTTAGCAGGGACCAGGGACTTAACATAGACAATGAGTTCAGGATCCATTATAATCCATCTCACGAGTGTCAAACTCATACAGCACGGTAGACCACACAGGGCACAGGGGGCTGGTCTGCAGGATGGATCAGACCCATGGACTGGCCCCATGCACCAGAGCCAGCATGCATGGTTGGTCTGATGTGGGCAGCTCAGGGAGTGTGCACTATGGACCAGCCCTGCATGCTGTGTGCAGCACACACTGGCACTGTTCTGGGGTTCATGCACAGAACAACACGAAGCCTGCTCTACATAATTTTCCCTTGCCAGATTAGCCCTGTGTCCTGGATCTGGTGCATAGGGCTGGTCTGTGGGGCTGATTTGGACTGGCCCCAGAGCTAATGCCCAAGGCTGGTCCACCCTGGGCACCCCATGCAGTGTGTGCCAGGCCAGCATATGCTGTATGCAAAGCAAAGGTTCAGTCTCAGACTCACAGGCCATATCTTAGTAGGGCTTCGCATACCAGATCTGGCCTACAGGACATATCTTTGACACCCCTGATCTCCCTGATAGTCAGGGGTGTCCTCACTACTGAATCATGCTGCTTTTAGTATCATTGCTGCTCTTCTTCCAGGCAATTTCTGGAACAGGGGTGCCATTTCTGTCCTTTTATCTCCCTTTAAACATGCGAGTCCCTGACCCGCCTCTGCATTTCACAGGTGATAATGACCCTGCTGACCAATCCTGTTCTTCCTTTATCAGGTTTTTACTGTATCTCTCCTCCCTGTTGACTACCTGGTAATTTCTGTTATTCTGGGTTTTTTTCCATATGAAGTTTTGCACAAGCTTTTGTTCCACCTGCTCCTTAGCTCTGCTGTGTCTGCTTCTCTCCTAGGGACCTGTGAAAGGATACTGTGATATCTCAGAGCTTGCTTGTGTTTATCCCAACCATGCAGTTAGTTCAATAATCCATGAGAATTCTTGCCCCTCACTTATTTCCAGAACCATGCTGGCAAGAAAGTTACCTCCACCCTACAAAAACGTTGCTAGTAAAGCATTCCCAGTCAGGCAATAACAAAGTTAAGTTTGCATGTATACAGGCAGTCCTCGACTTACAACGTTTTGAGTTACAATGTTTTGCACTTACAACGTTTATAAATTGACACCGTTTCAACTTTCCAATGCCGGTTTTAACTTTACAACACTTGATCCGACACTGCACCATGCCAGCGAACAAGTTCGCTGCATCACCCATCTCCCTGGAGAACATCTGGCCAAACTTCCTTGGACACTGCCTTTAAGAAAGCAGACAAGACTCCCGAAAAACCTGCAGCCAAGACTCCCGAGAAGACTCCAGCCAAGAGACCTTCAAAAAGTCCAGCAAAGTCACCTCAAAGAAGTCCTTCCAAATCAATATGATTGCTATTTACAATATAACTGTATTAATGTAGCTATAGTACTCATCTATAATTGATTGAGTACAAAATTTGAGGTCATTTTTGGTGAAATAGGGTATCGGGCCTTGTTTCTGGAACCAATCCCTCATCTATAACATTGTTTCCTATAGGAAAATCAGTTCCAAGATACAACGTTTTGACTTAAGACACAGTTTTCAGTAACCAATTGTGTCTAAGTCCAAGAACTACCAGTATTTCTAGTCTTACCCCATTGTGTGGGTATGTAGAGCAGAGGCCAGCAAACTTTTTGCAGTGGCGGACTAGAATAATCTAGTTTGGGTCCAAGGCAAACCAGTGCTAGGACCTGGCTATTGCCACCACCACATCTTTCTTTCTCCAGTGGCTTCCCCTTCTCCATTGCTCCAACCTTTAGCTATTTTTCTTGTCTTACAAGGGCCCTTCGTGGATGGTTACAACACTGTTTATGAGGTCCCATTAATATTGAGAGGTCAGGTCCCACCTCTAACCTACCCATGAGGTTAAGGTTAGAGGTTTAAGGTCTGGAACGGGCTCCCAAGGGAGGTGGTGCTCTCCCCTATCCTGGGGGTCTTCAAGAGGAGGTTGGATATGCATCTAGCTGAGATCATCTAGACCCAGCACTCTTTCCTGCTTATGCAGGGGGTCAGACTCAATGATCTACTGAGGTCCCTTCTGACCCTAACATCTATGAATCTATGAATCTATGATGCCAGCCTTCTATCCTACTTGTTAGCCTTTCAAGCAAGCAACATTGTGCTTTCCCCCATGCTGTGTCTCACACAGGGGAAGACTTCATAATAAATACTTGCAAAGCTAACCCAATGCTTTCCTATATATCTTTCCTAAAACTCTCCTTTGCTGCAATGCCTACAGGAAATTTAACAGGGGCTGGGCTGCTCGTATGCTGAGTCCACAAAGTTTCAGAGGTATAGGTTATAGCCGTATTGGTCTAAGGACATAGGCAGACAAGGTTCTTTGAGTAAATCTGATATCTTTTATTAGACCAACTTAAATAGTCCACAAAGTTTTGTGTTGATCAGAGATGTTCCTGCCATAAAATATAGATACAGAGAGGGGAAAATAGACCCACCACCAGGCCTCCTTCCTCACACTAGCACTTTGCTCCATCACCCTTTCTTGGTAGGTATTTCTATATTCCCTCCTCGCTACTGAATCATGCTGCCTTTAGTATCATTACTGCTCTTCTCCCAGGAAATTTCTGGAACAGAGGTGCCATTTCTGTCCTTTTATTTCCCTTTAAACATGCAGCCTTTAGGGCCCCAATATTTGAGCATCTTACAAGTGAGAGTGAATTTTACCCTTACAGTTTACATCTGAGAAACAGAAAGATTTCCTCCATGTATGGATGGAGCACATGTTAGGGATTTAGGGCAGGATTCGGTTTCACTGCTCAGGCCCATAAATCTTACCTGCATAATGTTTAGGTGTCTAAGTCACCTAATGTTATTCTGCTGTGCCTCACTTAAGGGCCTGAATCACATGTATACACTTATTAGTGCCTTATACAGCTACAATTTCACTCTGCACAATTAGGTTTGTGCCTCTGGCACACGCTCGAGAATGATTCAGTGCTTCCCTAAAGGTGCGTGTAAATCCCTTTACACTTTGTTGAGATTCACCTTCCCTGTGGATGCACAGAAGTTCTGCATAAACCTCCAAAACTGTAGTCAGCCAAGAAACGTGGGCATGCGCAGCCATCCCCTTTTTACCTAGTAGCTTTTTGTAGCAGAGGGAGGGAGTGAGCCCTTTTATTCAATGTTGTTTGTGGATTTTGCACTACAGAGTCATTGGGAAAATGGCATAAACACCTTCTTCAAATTTCTTCAATGGGGGCCTGAAATAGATGCCCACACTGCACTGCCTTTAAGTGGCAGTCCACATTGTGGACTTCTTGGAAGATACAAATAAGAACCTCTCACAGGAAGAGATGAGTGTGCATGTTAGGAGAGAGAAAAAGACACACTAGCAGAGTGACTGTAGCAAACCTTACGGTCTTTCCTTTCAGAAAAAGAAAAATGTACAATACTCAGCCTTCTCTAGTCCTCTCTCACCTGCCCATCTTGCCTTACAGGACACCACCTGACTCCCTCCACTGTCAAATCTCTCCTGAGATCACGCTTCTAATGTGACCGCTCTTATCACGCACCCAGCTTACATAGGATGGGGGAGTGTGACTGTGGGTCCATTTGTTTCCTGATGACCCTATGTACTGTAGGCCAGAGTCTCATCCCACTTGCACTGAAACAATTCCATTGGGAAGCTACCGGCCCATGTTACTAAAATCCCAAATAGTATATTCATTGCTGTGACTTAGTGGCCTGACTCCAAATCTATGCCAGTGTCCGTGATGTGTTTGGCATTAAGTGCCTAGGCTTCCATCTCTCCCAGAGAAGTGCCCTTCTCCTGGGCCACAAAGTTAGCCCCCTCCCCAACTCTTTCTGGCCCAAGACTCTTCCTTTTTTAGGGGCCCAATGAGCCAGCCTCAAGAGGAAGATAATGGACAGTGCCCACCGCTATGTCTACCCCATAGTTGGTCGGGTTTGGGTTCTTTGCTGTGATACAGGCAATGCAGATTTAAAGTCTTGAGACAGGGGGTGTTGGAACCCAGCTCTCCTATCTCTAGGGCATGTGCACTGGGCTATTTATAGAGCTTTCTGTTGGGGTGTCATGTTGCCTGCATGTATCTATCTAGGTGCCAAGGTCAAAAGCAGTCCTGCTAAGATGCACATGCCTTAGGCATTCAGGAGAAATTATGATTCTGACTGGACAGAGACATCTTAGCTCTAGCTAAAATTCCCCAGTGGACTGATAGGAGAGCCACATGTCTCCTGTATAACCAAGGATACACCTTTGTAAGCATCCAAGTGCTGCTCATTGCTATGTGTGGGAGAGCTGTGCATCACTGCAGGGCCAAGTAGGATTTGTCGCTACGGGTGCAGGAGCTTCATTTTTGCTTCCTGGTGAAAGTAAAGGAGAACCAAGCATTTATCCAGGAGAGAGAGGACACCTCCCTAACTCTGCATAAGGACTTTGCCAGGAGCTACGTCTTGAGATATCTAGTGGGTGAAACAGAATGTAGTCCTTAGTGATGTCCCCAAGATGACACACTCTGTGTCAAGGAATTGAACCAGGTGACTTGATTTACTCATAGAGTGTCATTTCAATCAAACTGCCTTTCTTATTTTTCCCATGATACAACATTGACAACTGGCCACAAGGGACCAGCAAGAGGCTGCCAAGCTAAGAAGGAGCAAAATGTATATACCAATGACAACCTCCATTGCCATCTGGTAGCTGAGTTTCCTCTACATCTGTCCATCCCTACAGTGTGCCTTTCCTATCGATGACATGGCCATAACCAAGCAATCTTGGCAGCAGGGAACAGCTCTTGCTGACCAATCAGCTCACAAAGGCAGCCATACTGCATGGCGTGGGAAATGCTCTGAGATTTAAGATTTGCCGAATAAACCCTATAAAAATTAACACATCTTGCCAAGGAGACAGCGAAGGGATGATTAATGAAAACAACTGGCTGGCAGAAGGGGGATGGGTTGGGGTGGGTGAAAGGGAATAGATTTGCTAAATTGATGGCATATAAAATGTTTGTTCCTGCCTGAAATAGCAAGGTTGGCAAACCCTATCATGGGCCAATAACTTAGGTTAAGTGAGCGGCCTGTGGACCCGTAAATTGTATATCATCTATATTCAGATGTACAGGCTTGTAGACTTTCTGGTCCAATGAACCCAGTAATGAAAGAATTCAGAGCTTCCTGAGACATAAGATCGAGTGCTCTGCTTGTTCCATCTCCGATAAGATTTTATATGAGGATTAATTTTATTAACGGCATCTTCAGTGCGTATCTCCCTTCTTGTTCGAGTGTTATCAAGTGTGCTTTAAGCAGAAATGAAAACCCTAAGGGAAGCTCAAATGAGACTTTTATCCCAAGTGGAAAAACAGAATAACTGAACAAAGTAAGGAAATATTTGGTTTCAATTCACTTGGCCTAAAGAAAAACACAGTCTAGTGCAAAAATTGCCACTCTTCCAAGACATTTCTATTGCTATTTTTATTATTTGAATTTTCATTCATGAAGGTTAAAAAAGAAACTGCCACTACACTTGTTTTCAAAACCATACTTTTCCCTTTCTTTTTGTAACAGGATTTGGTGGGAAACAAGTTTTGATTAAAAAGGGTTGGGTTTTTTTTGTTTTGTTTGATTTTTAATGGAAATTGTTTTTTATCTCACATGGAAATTTCTGTGGCAAGTGTCTTCACACCAGCTTGTGTTGTTGAAGAGCATGGAGCAGTGCCCACTTGCCAGTTTGTTAGCATCTGGTTGCTAATAGGTCTGCATAATGTTCTCTTTTTCACTTTAGTCACAAACAGTCCCTCACTGGGCCGCCAGTAACTGGGGTACCTACAGCTTGTGGATGTATTTGAAAATAATGATTATCAATTGCAGTAGTAGTAATAATGGCAGGGTGGTACCACCCAGGGTATATCTCCACTGCAATGGCAGAGTGCCCTGTCCAGGCCATTCCTAGCCTGTCCCCTTGACCTGTGTCTGGAAACATACTACAAACTGGAAATATGCTCATGAAGATGCTCCCTGGCCTCCTCCTATAGCCTTCTTGGGTCTTGGGACCTCTAACCCTATTGTTTTTGTGATTGGCTGCTGGAGAAGACCTCAGAGCAGCCTCACCAACATACCTCTGGGTTTGAAGGTTGTCAATAGGAGCAGGCAGGCAGGATACATGTAGACAAGCTCTAGGAGCTGCAGGCAGGGAGCAGGTCTCCACTGTGTTAGATGTAGGACAACCAGAAAAAAAGGAACCTAAGCAGCTACCAATGTACATATAAGACAAGACACAACAAACAATTACATGAAGACAGGTAGAGGATCACAAAGAAACAAGGTAAGTGACTTACTTATATCAGAACTAATACTAAACCCCTTTTTTAGCTAGCTCTCTATCTAGCTATTTTGTTTCTTTATGCACCAGATACAACATCCACAGAATGGTGATTCTCAGCCCAGGACCTGTGGCACCCTGGGATATTTGTAAAATCCATTCAAGGGGGCTGCAGGGTACCACACAGTATCAGTCCTGGTAGATGTGCAGACACCTACACAAGGTTCACAAGAGAAGCCCAGAGATTTGAGAGGGAATTTAATAGCAGACCTCAACTACCTGAAGAGGGGTTCAAAACAGGATGGAGCTGGACTGTTCTCAGTGGTGGCAGATGACAGAACAAGGAGCAATGAGCTCAAGTTGCAGCAAGGGAAGTTTAGGTTAGATATTAGGAAGAATTTCCTCACTAGGTGGGTGGGAAAACACTGAAAAAGGTTACCCAGAGAGGTCTGTCCTTGGCGGTTTTTAAGTCCCAGCTAGGCAAAGCTTTGGCTGGGATGATCTAGTTGGGGATGGTCCTGCTTTGAGCAGGGGTTGGGGTAGGCGACCTCCTGAGGTCCCTTCCAACCCTCATTTTCTATGATCTAAGATTTGACTCTTCCTACAGAAGTAGCTGGCAATGTTCCAACATGTCAATAGTGCAGGATCTGACCCTTGGGCCATTCTTCCCAGAATTTCTACTCCATCCTTCTCATATCACCTACTGCTATCCCTGGTCCCTAACCCCTCTGTCATTCTTTGCACTCCACTGTCACTAATTCCTACATGACCAGAGATTAGCATGCAACCTCCTCTAATAACTTGATGATGAGCAAAAATTCCCCCCACCTCCCTGGAGTGAAATCCTCCCTCTGATGTTGCAGAAGGAGAATATTACTTTGTTCCTGTGAATAAATCCCCAGGATATGTATCTTTGTTTATTGATCAAATACATAAGTGTTACATATTGGTCAGAGCTTTAAACTCCTGAGAGAGACTCCTGACTGGGAAAAAAAACCTTGAGAGGTCAAATCTCAGGGATTTCCCCTCCTCCAAGGTCTCTTATTTCTCAGTCATTAGATCTGACATCTGCTATTGATGTCAATTATGATAATTAATGAAACATTTCCCAGGATGTGGCTGGCATTCTGTTCACAGCTTCACACTTAAGGCTGGTTGGTGGAATTAGCACGAGTGCACGAGAAGTATTTAGCTAGTTCTATTGGGTTAGGAAAACTGTAGGATCAGAAGACCTTGTCGTAATTGGCACAGGGGCCCGCCAGTGACAGGTAGATTGGAAGCAGGAGGGATCTTTAGAAGTACGATGGAGGAGGTTGTCCTCAATAAGGCAGCAGGGGTAAGAACTCAAGGAGAGTTACTATAGACCTGTGCCCCTCTTTTCTGATTGCTTGTAAAATATATTCTAAATTAGAAAAATTACATGGCTGTCATGGTCCAAATTCTTCAAATGGCTAGATTTTGATTTCAGTGGAAGTCAGGGACCTAACCTGCTTATCTGCTTTCTTTAAAATCCTATGTAGTGCCTATCTTTACCTTTGAAGTTTCATTTCTAAGGATTTTGATGCCAAATACTCATTAGTGTTCAGTGAGCATTAGGCATTCAAGGTAATGATTTTAAGAATACCTAAAAGAAGGCATGGGCCCAATCAGGTTTAGTCTTAGAAACTAAGACTGAATTTAAAGAGTCTGACCCTGTTCCACAAGGCACACCACTCAGTAGGAGCCCAGATTGGCACAGTGCTTCCATTTTTCTGTGCAAATTCTTCTGCAGGTCTATACTTGGGTTTCTCTGCAGGCCCAGAAGTAATCCGGTTTGATCACCCTGGTACCCACCTCCCACCTATGCTCCACTACAATAGCTTGTTCCATGGGTGGAAGCTAAGTCTCCAGAGAGACTTGACCCTTTAGACCTAGTCTGGGCACACTTAACCCACATTCACACCATGACTTCAGCTCATGGGTAGCTCTTGTGGGCTACAGCACAAGAGTAAACCCATCAGCGGTGGTGTCCAACAGCCTGGTGGTTGGAGCACTTGCCCAGGGAATGACATATCATTGTTCTAGGTCCTCGTCACTTTGAGGTAATTCAAATGCACATTTTCCCCTTTCCAAGATAGTGCCCCAACTCACAGCAAATAGGTGGGAGCATTCTGCACCTCTTCTATTGAACATCCAGAAGGAAAGCAGCCTTGGGACAAAAGGGGGCATGTTATGGTAGCCCACTGGCACTCACCTGAGAAAGAGGAGACCTGGGTTCCAGTCTATCCTGCAGAGTTTCTTGTTTGTTTGTTTGGGGGGGGTTGCCAATAACTGTCTAAGATTAAATGCATGAAGAGTCCCAGCCACATGCACTCCAGCCAAAGGGCTGCCATATCCTCTAGAATAGAGTCAGAGTTGCTCTCCCGTATTCCAGGACTCTGCGCATTTTGCATAAAAAACACTCTCCCACCCCTCCTTGCTCATGCTCTTTGTGCACTGCTTCCCCAAAAATGCCATGTATTCTCCTTTGGTGCATGCCCAGGGAGCTCTCTCCAGTGTGTTCTTGCAGGCGGTGCTTGGGTCTCATTTTTCCAGCATATGGCATTTACAAGCACGTGTACACATTCACAGTTACTGCGCAGTAACCTACAAATGACTGCATAGTGCAGACGGTGTCTACATGTGTGTAACTGTACTGCACAGTAACTATCGCAACGTACACTGATTTAGGTGTAAATTTGATACCCACTCGATGCAGGTGTTAAATTTACACCCGAATAGTTACTGCACAATACGGCACATGTTAACGCCTTACTGGGCAGTACACTGGACATGCCTACACTTGCACCCTTAAGGCAACATTAGACAATTAACATTGCATTAGTCACCTTAACACTATATGGGCTGAGCAGGCTGGAGCCGAGCCCGTGGGGCAGCACACTGTTGCCGGGTGCCCCGCACTGCTGCTGCAGACGCTGGAACTGTGATTCCGGCAGCAGGGAAAGCCCTCCCTCTCCCCCACCGGTGCAACTCCCTGCAGGGGAAGAGGGTGGCACAGCACAGGCAGAGCTGGGTCTGCATCATCTGTCTGCAGCACCCAGCACTGTTTTCCCTGCCCCGCAGAGTGAGATCCCCTGTTGGGCTCAGCCTGGGCAGAGTTGAGGCTGCGTCTGCTCCCAGCTCCTGGTGTTGGTTTCCCTGCAATACCTATCTCTGTCCCAGGCACATGCTGGGTTTCCCTGCTGCCAGGACACTGCCTGTGAGAGAAGGTGGGCACAGGATGAGCAGGGGCTGAGCCACACAGGGCCCCCAGCAGCTCACACTACTTCTCGCACAGGCAGTGTCCTGGCAGCAGGGAAGCCTGGTACGTGCCCAGGATGGAGGTAGGTGCTGCAGGGAAACTGGCACTGGGAGCTGGGAGCAGATGCAGCCCCAGTCCTGCCCAGGCTGAGCTGAGCACAGCATCTCACTCCATGGGGCAGGGAAAGCAGCACCAGGCACTGCAGACAGAGGATGCAGTCCCAGCCCTGCCCAAGCTGCGCTGCCCCCTTCCCCTCCAGGGAGTCATGGGAGTGGGGAGGCCCTTCCCTGCTGCCAGAACCACAGCTCCAGTGTCTCCAGTAGCACACGCTGGGCACCCGGCAACTGTGGGAAGCCCGCAGGCTGGCCTGTGGCTCGCTTTCCTTGGACAGGAGGCAGGAACACGGGGAGGTTGGAGCCAGGGCAGGGGCTGTCCAGGGTGCTGACCAGGTCAGGCTGAGGCAGTCACCCAGCCAGCCGCTTTACGGCGCTGTAAGACATTAATGGTGGCACATATAGATGCCGGCCTAAAAACCACTTAGTAATTTACTGCACCATAAATTACTGCACAGTAAATGCACATGTAGACATGCCCATAGAGTATGAGCAAACACGTGGGGCTTATTCCTTGGAACCTGTTTTAGTGTGGCATAGAAATATCCCCAGCACCTAAATTTGGTTGAATTGAGGTGCGTAGATTTTAGCCACTTGGGCACTTAAATGTAGGTGCCTCCAATATCAAACTGCATCCAGCCCTAAGTCCTGTTTATAGAAATGACTTAAATATGCAGAAGCCTATATCTTCTCCTTCAAAATCAGGCTGAGGGTATGGACAAAACATTTTGTACATTTGTAACTTCTTTAAAAGGGGAGGGGGAACTGCTTCTAGACAGTGGCTGCTGTCCTCCAATCATTACATCTGCATGACCCTGTAACAATACAAGTGAGCTAAATTTTCCTTACTTAAATGTGGATGAACCAGGTTTAAGTTTGGTTTGGCTCCACACAGCTTGTTTTGCTGCAGAATCACACAGATGCAACCATTTGGATGCTAACAGCTTCCATTGGTATCCTTTGATAGTAATACAGTTGTTAGAGCTGTCTGTACCTACATCTGTCTGTGCCTTTGAAGCTTATCCCCAAAATTCCTTTAGGCCCCTTTGAAAATTCCAGGCAAACCCTCTTTAAAGAAGCTGAAATCATTCCTCATCCACATGTATTTGTTTTTATGAGATTGCTCACAGGCAGCCCAATACTAGTTTGTTATTCTGCCGTTGTCCTGGAGTAAATACAAAGGGCTGAAATACACTGTCTGTGCAGAGATCCAATACAGGAGCCACGTACCACTTAAATCTCCATCTTGAATGGTGCATAGCCATGCGCTGGCCCTCTGAATCTTACCCACTGGCATTTATTGCACTGCACTTCTGGTTGAATATTGCTTGGGATCATTGGGGTTTGCAAAAATTAGGGCTGATAAGGGCTATTGAAACCAGGAGTAGGTCTTTTGACATCAGTGGAATCCTACTGATCCCCATTAATGACATCTCAGAATCGGGTGTATTTTGTGTTATGGTAAGACTGCTAATGAGCTCTTGGGTACACTGTTTTTGTTGCTGTAGTGTTTCTAATGAATTCTGCCCTCCATGCATCCATTTGGTACTGTAAGACTGCTCATGAGAGCACCACGGGCTCTGTTATCATATGGTTGCTTACAAGTGCTGGGCAGTTTACATATTGCTTTATCATCAGAGGGCTGCTCAGGAGCACTGGATGATACACATACTACTTTTTTATAGTACAGTAAACCTATTGCTCAAGGTTTCCTCATGAGTGCTATTTTCTCCTGTATGTGACTAACTGATATTAGAAAGGCCAAGCCATTGATAGTAAGGCATTATTAAACCCGACACATGTTGACTGAAAGATGTAAAGTCCAGCCCCCTTGTCTTCCAATAATTTCACTTATGGTCCCTTCTTGCTGTATAAATGTCTGACATTTCATAAACTGGTTTTTCATACTGGAACCCTGACAGGTTAAGAGAGATAATTCTGAGTAATTTCCCATGAGAACCAAGGGCAAGGAAGGAAATGAAGTTTTTCAAAAATGCCTTGAAACATCCTAAAAATCATCTGTAATTTCCGTCTTCTAGCCTACTTTAAAATTCTCCTGTTCTCAACAGTTTTCTCTACATATGCCTCTGTTTCATTCAACATTTTAAACTTTTTCTGACCTTTACTTTCTTTCTCTCTCTCTTTTTTTTCCTCCCAAGTCTGTCTCTTAAGTAATAAAACTGTAAGAACAAATATATATATATATTTTAAACAAAAATAGTAACTGAAGCCACAAGGTGAAAATGAGACTTTACCAGGAGCGATGTTACAACAATCCTATAGCTGGCTGGCAGCAAAATAACCTACAGGTCATTGGAGAACACAAATCATGTTAAAAGATTAAGAACTGAAAATAATAGCAATGGAAACCTCAAGGTAATGGAAGCCAGTGGCAAAGGTTATTAATTGGCTGGCAAGATTTTGGGTTACAAATAATGGGGGCATGTTTATCCATTTTGTTAGATTGAAAGCTAAAACAAATATATAGTTTATTATATTATAAATGGTACTACTGGTGTAATATGGTTTCTTATG
Source organism: Alligator sinensis (assembly GCF_000455745.1). Lineage (NCBI taxonomy): Eukaryota > Metazoa > Chordata > Crocodylia > Alligatoridae > Alligator > Alligator sinensis. The sequence goes on from NW_005842009.1 coordinate 1,456,194, forward strand.
TTGACTGAATGCAGAAACTGCAAAAAGTCACTATTCCAATGGAACCAAAGTAATCTTCCTACCCTGCATCTTATATTTGCTTTATCTAATTTATTCAGTGGCATTTTTGTACTGCTCATCCCCCTCAGTCTGAAGACCAAACAAGAGTAAAACTGCTTCATGTGCCTCTGAAACTAAGAACTGTCTTTGAGAGCTAAATGAAGCACATTTAATTTTGTGAGCTGCTCTCATATTAATCAAGCCACTAGGAGAGAGCATAGGAAACCTAGAACTTTACCTTGCTGTGCCTCAGTTGACACATCTCTTAAATAAGAACAGTAAAGCTCGCCTAATTTTATGAAGTGTTTTTGAGACCTATGCATGGAAAAGGGTCCAGAAAAACTTATTATTATGTTAATAATGTTCCTGGCAATGCTGGAGCTTAAGTGTTGGTTGGAAGTTGTCATGATGTTGCTCCTGGGATTATTATGCTCCAAGTCAAAAGTCCGACCAGTTCAAATTCAGTCCAGTTTCCTGAAGAAATTTACTATAAAATCATGGGAGAATCCAATTATTAATTTAGCCTTTGTCCATCACATCAGACCAGCAAATATCTGTGCTCTGAAAGGGTTTGTTAGGTCTTTCCAAATATCTTATCTTGGATTGTTCTCTTCTACATCTTTTTGCCATGTTTATTCATTTAATCATCTCTGTCACTTCTGTATAATTTTATTCCAGTGCTTCCCCAAATGTTTGGGAACCAATGGACCACTCAGATTTTCTTAGGGGATCATTCTGCATCTTTATCATCAAACTTTTAATTAAAGACCACTTACCATGGCCTCAGGAACCACCAGTTGTCATGGACCACAGTTGGAAAAATCACTCATTGAATATTGAATCAAAAAGCCACTCAACACCAAAATCTCTGCTTTTTAGAAGAATATAGTAGCTGCCATACTGCATGTGACCTTGGCCCAACTAGTCCAGTACTCTGCCACTGATGGTGGCCAGCACCAGATGCTTCAACTTTAATTCAGGGGTTCTCTACATGGGAACTCTTGGGAAAATTACTTGAATTAACTTCTAAAGTGAATTACTTAAACTGCATTACACCCCTCTGTGGACACTGTTATTCAGAATTAAAGTAGCCTTAATTCAATTTAGATTAATTCATTTCCAAAGGGCTTGTCAGCATGGGTTAGTCTTTATTCAGGAAACTACGGTGTTAGTTTACAGTGCACTCAGTATTCTGCATTAATTATCTGTGCAGATGGTCTTAGCATAATCTAAAGTCAAGGTATCTTACTACACTTTCAAAGGGAAGCAAGCTACCCTGAACAAAGGCATTGAAAGGTACACTTAAAGGACTAAGTCCTGTTTTACTTTGGTAGGCTGGCACAAGCAATGCTGACTCTCCAACTGTGTATAAGTACCAAAAACTGCAGTTACACAGCTCTGTATGCATCATTTAGATACATAAAGTGAAATAGGATTTAACCTGGTGAAATAGGATTTAACCTGAACTGTTTACACAGGGACTTAATGTTGAGTGGCTATACTTATACCCAGGCTTGTTTTGCAGTAACTCCCTATGTAAGCCAGAACAAAGTGGAGTCAACCAAATTGAATTAACATCACTAATTCTAAACAAAAGTGTCTACACAAGTCTTTAATTTGACTAATCCCCTCTAAATTCACACATATAGTTAAAAGGAATCACAACTTGCGGTAGAGGTGGTATCTTTTATTAGACAAAGTAGATTTTTGCAAAAATAAGTCTTTAATTGTAAGCTTTCAGGCACAAGCACCCTTCCTCAGGCATAGCAGAAAAGATTGAAAAGTTGTCCTGGGTAGAATATTTCATAGGAGAGTTGAAGGTGTGGTAAAATCTCCTGTTTGGGACAGTTCATTTTATGCAGGTTAGGCTCAGAAAAAAGGTGGAATAGTCCGTTTACCTCAAAGTTGTTTGGTGGCAAGCAGGATGTAGTCATATTTCCTTCTGCTTATGATGTTTCATATTATTTCACAGAAAAGCAAAAGGATTGACTGCTTTTCTGGGCAGGAATTTCTTATGTGGCAGGGTCTCTCTGAGCTCTGTGATAAGGCAAATTACCTTGAACAAAAGCAGGAGCAGGGTCTCAGGTGGTAAAACTTGCTTCCTCCTTGTAAAATTATGAAGATTTCCTTTTAAAAATCAGCTAAAATTCAATATCTAAAATTCACTACCTGGATACCTGATACATATAGTTAATTAATAGCTCTCCTGAGTATCCCACTTTAGAAAAATCTTGCATGAAATGCATTGTATAGTTTTATAGTCATCCTGGAAATTATATTAAAACATGCACCTCTCAAGTAAGACAGAAAACATACTTCAAATTTGTCAAATGGAATCATGATTATTTTTCCTGATGTCTTCAAATACTTCCGTGTTATCGACTCCCACAGGAGTAAGTAAGAAGATGACAATATTCTCTGAACTCTCCATCCTTGTAGCTAAACTGGCTCATAGGTATAAATGAAAACAGTATAAAACTACCCTGGGCCTCTTCAAGATCATCTGTGCACTCCACTTCAAGGACTGTAAAAACATTTTCATGATCTGTCCCTTGAGAAAACAATGCTGCGCCTACAAAGCATTCAGCTTTTTTGTGTTCAAATCTATTCTATTCACACCACACTCAGCCCTGGTTACCATGTGTTGTTAATGATCTACAGTTGGTAAAAAATGACCATTAATTTCCATTTAAAACTGAAACTTAGAAGAAAAATGCATAATTTTCATTTTATTCAAAATGTGTCATGGAAATAAAGACTCTGTTACAGATTGATTCAATTCAAAAGAGAAAATAAGCTTTGATTCAATTTGAATCAAAGCAAAAACAGTTTTCGTTTCATTTCCCATTTTAAACTCTTTTCCCCATGAAAAAAAGGAAGAGGGTAAACAGAAAAAGTGAACAAAAAAAATCCATGAAAACTTTTGTTTTCACTTTTTAAAGTTTTGTATTAACATTGAAATAAAACACTTTGCTGGTGAAATTCCATAAACAGTTCAATTCTGGAATTATTTTTTGGACCATTTGCACAAGTTCATAAGCAATTTTTCACCAAAGAAACTTTTAATGAAAAAAAACAACAATATTTCAGACAACTCGAGGGGGAAACAAACCATAAGATGGTAGATAGCTATTTAAGTTATCATGCGATGCTGCTGCTATGTCTGTTATTTCCCAGAACAAATACCGAACAAGGAAGAAATCCTTGCCCTATTGAAATATTTTAGAAAACTCACTGGTTTCAATACAGCCAGCATTTCATCCACAGGGACTGCCCAACCTGAAGTCCCTGATGCTGCGAATAAACCAGTGCAGGTAGATATATGTCCATGTGCAAAGTCTCACTGGGAATGTCTACACGTGCACTTTAACATGCAGTATTCTATTCTACTCCACATTAAAGCATTACAGCAAAAACAGAGCTAATATGTTAATGTGCAGTAGAATTACTCTATTGTGCATTAACCATCACTAAAAAAAGGTGTTTGTTTTTGCTATTGCTCATTAGGACAGTCTAATGTGCCTTTATGGAGTGTCTCATATTAGAGATAGTAAACTTAATGCTCAGTAACAAAAGTGCATTAATGAACTTGTAGACATGCTGTAACAAGTTGCCCTCCCCAGAGGCATTCTAGTCGCCTATGAGGGGCACCCTTGAAGTCCTTTAATACTTCACTTCTGTATTTTGTCTTGTATCCTGCCTTTACTCATCTGTCATGTCTTGATGTTGTAGCCCAGGTAACTTGGGTATATGCTCCCCTTCTCCAGTTGAAGGGGATTGCTAGCTGGCAGGTGTGCTGTGAGGGAGGGAACTGCAGACCGCTCAGTTTCCCTCCGTCCCTATAGAACCAGGCCAGGACAGTCAGGGGACTTCACTATATACACATTTATTTACATTAACTTATCACAAGGGAAAGGAACATGGATAGAAACATATGTACTATATATAATGTCTAAACCAGTAACATAAATTATATCCTCTGGGTAAATGACATAAAACCTTATACCAGTGCTCCAGATACAGGTAAGTCACAGGTAAGTATCCGATTGGAAACAGATAAACCCCAAAGATAAACTCAATCCCAAGGGGAAACCACAATGCCCTTGGGCTTTTCCAAGCCCTACTAAGAAACTGGTAACTTTAAGGGGGCCCTGTCAGTGGGACCTCCCTTTTCAGGAGCCCTTAACTAACTGGGGGGGGCTCCCCTCCCCTGTGGGAATCCTCTTTTCCCTGCAACTTACAGCTCCCAGGCCTGGAGGGTGGTCCTCATCCTCTACGCCAGGCCGCTCTCTCACCTGCAGTGGGTTTCGGGTGGGGGGGGGGTCGTTGTCCCCTGGAACAGGGCTTTGCTATGCAGGGCTTCTGGGGCCTCTGGCTTGACCCTGTCTGCTGCCTCAGTAGCCTGGTCACTATCTGGCTCTCTGGACTCAAACTGGATAGCAAAAGGTTTTGCCTCATGCAGCACCAGGCTCGATCCACTCCTGGACCCTCCGTGCAGCGCCTCTTGCACCGAGCTCCCAACCTCGTTCTGGGGGTTGAGGTCCTGAGCCACCCAAGTGGTCCAAAGGTCTTACTCTGTGCACTGTCCTGTGCACCATGTCTCTGACCGCACACCAGAGGCTGCAGACCTTAGCCGCCTCACACAGCTCCCAGGGTCTGGATGCCGTGTGCCATGCTCCACACCGAAAGCCTAGCTGCTGGAGCCGTCTGCCATTCCCCACTGATGGAAGTCTTCCGGGGTGCTTGTGGGCTACTGCTTCGCCTTGCTAAGCAGCTGTCCTCAGCTCTTCTAAGCCCCACTCTTCTCTCTTGTCTGTCCCGGATGTGTTCCCTCATGCTGGGCATGCAGCTCCTTTTATATGCTCCAGGGCTCTGCCCCTGAAGTCTTCTGTACCTGAGTGTTGCAGTCTTCAATCAGGTCCGGGGCAGGCAGAACTCCTCTACCCCTCCCCTCAGGAAAGGGGCATGTCTGAACTCCTCTTGCTGCCTCCTGATTGGGGGATGAGCTCCACCATACAAAACAGCAAGTTTTCAAGCCTGGAACTCAACCCAAGCTCCAAAAGGCAAGCGAGCTACAATGTAAATATTGATTAGATGTTCTTACAAGCGGGAGACTGCCCATTGTACTTCTGTGTTGGGGTTCTCAGCCACCATGGGCTTTTCCCCTGTCTTTCTCTAACTTGGCCTACCAGCCTAAATCCACCAGGTAGGCTTTGACTCTGAGGCTCTAGATCCTTAATACTCTATGGGCCTGTGGCCCTCCTTTTGTGCTCATTATTGCACTAAGCATTCTGTATCCTTTCACCCTGAGCCCCTGGGTGAAGAGTTGTTGGGTCTTCTACCTACGCAAGCTTGGCCCCTTTCTTATAGCTTGGGCTACTAGCCAAGATCCATCCACTGTGACCTGGCTTCAAAGTCCTGCAGCCAGCTCTGGACCACTGGCCCTATACGGCTGCACCCACCAGTGCACTGGGCCCTTTCGCCTTTTATGACTGCTCCCCAAGACACTAATCAGGCCTCCTCCTCCCCTACAGCCTCAACCACAAACCACTGCATTACCAGTCAAACACAAACAGTAAGCCCATGGGCTATAACCAACAACTAAAATTCAGGAAGGCAGTCTTCCAGCTCATGTTTTTCCACGGCTCTGTGCTTCTGCTTCCCAGCATCTGCTAAGCTCTTTCTTGTGGGGCTGACTCTTCTCTGGGAGTCATCAGGAGTTCACCCCTTCTGAAGCCAGCCTCCTTTGCCAGCTCAGCCCAGGGTTTTTATAGTTCTGACCTGCCCCTTTCCAGCCCCCTGCTTAGCCGGCAAGGCTTTTAACCCCTACCCTGCCAGCAGGCTGTGCTCAGAAAGTTCTGGTCTTAAAGGGACCAGCCTGCTTTCTGGTAACAGGGCTAGGGTTCCATGTTACACACGCCGACTAAAGTCAATATGATCCCATTACAGGATCACTCAATAAGTTAGCAGTAGGGGTGTGCAAAGCAGGACCTATTTAATTCAGATATGGGTTCAGATTCAGCCTGAATCGGGGATAGTGATTCGATTCGTTGATTCAAATCACTATCCCTGATTCGATTCAGACAAATCCAAATATGAAGATTCAATGCTATTCCAGAAAATCAACGATTTGGACATAGACACAGCTTGAAAAGCTTTTTCTACATACCTTGAGGTAGCAGGCACAGCTTGTGATTGCTGCAAGGCTGGGGCACATGGAGCATCCCACAGGAGTGTGGGGGGACCCTCCACATGGTTGGTGATGAACCTGAAAGTGGACTGGAAGCACTTCTGGTCCACTTCTGGGTCTACAGGGGAGCATGCTGGGGGGCACCCCATGCCTCCCCCAACTTGGTGATCAGCAAGTTACCGAGCCGGGGAGGCACAGGGGAGCCCCCTGTGCACTCCCCAGCGGACCTGGAAGTGAACTAGAAGTGCTTCTGGTCCACTTCTGGGTCAGCTGCCAAGTGCACTGGGCAGCCCCCCATGCTTCTGTGGGATGCTCCATGCCCCCCAGAAACACAGAACTCATGAGCCCCAGCTACCTAGAGGTACGTAGAAAAAACATTTAAAGCTGTCTCTATGTCTGAATCTCCAAATCTTTCCAAATCTGTCTGAATCAATTCAGAGGGTTTCCATTCAATTCAGAGAGATTAGAGGGGCCTCTGATTCAATTTGGATTCAGAAATTCGGCCACCGAATTGGGCCAAATCTCCACCAAATCAAATCAAGGACTGAAGCTTTGCACAGCCCTAGTTAGCAGAGGTTGTTCATGAAAGTTAGCTCAAGTCAACTCAATTTATTGACATTTCATATGGGAAAAAGTGAATTTATTTCGTTAGATAATTTTGTTTTAAAAATGCTGATTTGAGTTGAACTGGGACTATTTGCTAATTCCCATTTAATTCCTTTCATTGTTTCAACTAAAACAAGCACTGAAAACCAGTTGGAAAAAGTCAAAACATTTTGTTTTGGCCTAAATTTAAATAAAAAATGTATTTTTTTTGTTGCAAAACAGTATGGTGATAGTAAATTAGCTTCAAATGAAAAAAAAAATTAAATGTTAAGCAAAAACTATAACGTGTGACTTCATTTTTTATAAAAGCTTCAAGGCTTTCAAACTTAGCCAAAAAACTGAATAAGGAGAGTATTTTCATAGCTCTAATTAAAACACACCTCCGTTTCAGTTGGCTATAGAGCAGGAGGTCCTTATTAGTTCCAGTACAGGCTTTGACTGCCATCAAATCACAACTCCCTCCTGAAATCCACACTCAGGCAAAACTCACATTCAGATCAATGGACTTTTTCCTGAGTGCATGCTAGAAGTTCCCTAACCATGACTGATTCATGGTATCAATAACATCTGACATACTGACAGCTTTTGAGAACAAGCCACAGAAAACAACAGAGTGCAAAGCAATTAAATCAAGAGGTCATCTTCTTAAATGCTTTTTGAATATCTTCACTAAAAAATTACCTGCTACAATTGCAGCATGACCAAAAATGCTACACTACAATTTCAATGCTGCAGGGGGTGTTGGCATCCTGCCTATTTCAATTGGGCAATGTAGCGGGTTGATGCTCCCTTAGGCAGACCCAGGAGCCAGCTTCCTCTGAAAAGCCAGTTCCAGTCCATTTATTATTCAGGTGCAAAGCTTCTCACCACAGGAAACAAAACAAGCAAATGTTAAAAGAACAAACACAAAATCAAACCTCAGGTCTTTCTCTAGATCTGGAGAGAGAGACCACCCAGGCTCTGTGCTTTTCTCTCAAGGTACCAGCCTCCTCTTCCTCCCCCAGCTTCCCTCCCTGGAAGCTTTTAACTTCCTCTGAGCCCAGTCCAGCACCTCTGTCAGCTGACCCAGTGTTCCTCAGCAGGTAGGCTAATATAATGTCCCCTACCCCCTGTGTCATGCTCCAGCCCCAACCCATGCCCCTTGTTACACACCCCCCCTCCCGAGAGTGGAGGCCAGGGTTCACTCTTCCATTTCCAATCCTCCTCCACCACACCCCCACTCCTTCCAGGGAGAAGAATCTGTATTTGCATGTGCAGACCCAGGGTGGGGGCATATTGCAAAACAAAAAGGCTGCAAAGACAGGTGCCTCCTCAACAGTGGGTTGGCCTCCCTCATAGCACTGAATCATAGATTCATAGATGTTAGGGTCGGAAGGGACCTCAATAGATCATCGAGTCCGACCCCCTGCATAA
>NW_005842009.1:1466285-1502084 GCF_000455745.1 Alligator sinensis
GCTCTGATGCCCAAAGGGCCCCTTATTGCTTACCTGCTTATTGCTTACCTGTGCTGTTCTGCTGGCCGCCCCATGGATTGCAGGTTCCCGATGTTCTCTTTCTTCAGGCTGGGCTGTCCTTGTGGGTGACACATGGTTTGGTGGTCCACGGCTTCCCCCGCCTTCATCTTCCCCTCCCCCCGACGAGCCTAGTTTAAAGCCTGCCAGAGGAGATCCGCCAACCTAGAAGAGAACACGCGCTTACCTTTGGGGGACAGGTGAAGCCCATCCCAACTGAGCATGTTAATAGGATGTGGTCCATAACCAACTGGAAATCAGTCCCTAGGCATAGGCAGCGGAAGGGTAGGGCTAATGAGGCTTAGCTCCTCCAAGCTAATCTCATGGCGGCCGGCAACAGTAGCAGCACCACGACGCTGCCATTTCACAGCGCCACTGCCATGCGCTACCACCACAGCACCATGCCCAGTGCCCCTGCTGCACGTTCCTCCACTGCATACAGCAGCATCTCATGCTAGCCCCGCAACTGCCCTATGGGCGGGAGGGTGGAAGTCAGCCCCCCCCGCAATAATATTTTCTCTCAGCACCTATGCCCCTAGAAGGTAGTAGTAGAAGGTCTCCACCGCCCACTCCATCACCAGACATACTTTTTCTATTACAGCATACTGCTGCTCCCAGAGAAGGAGCTTTCTGCTAAGATATAAGATGGGGTGTTCTCCATCCTGAAATTCTTGTGAGAGAACAGGTCCTGCTCTGAAGCATCTGTCTGTAATATAAATGTCTTTACTAAGTCTGGGCTGCGCAGGACTGTTTTACTGTCCAAAACACTGCTTCACACTCAGGTGACCACCAGACCCTTTGCAGAGCTCCCTTCCACAGCATGGCAGTTAGTGACACTGTTATGGCACTGAATTGCATGGTGAATCACTGATAATAACTTGCTAAGCCCTGAAATGACTACATCTGCTTTTTGGTTGTGGGCATGGGCAATTCTACCAGGGACTTTACTTGTCTATTAGGGGCCTGATCTTGCCATGGCCCAGTATATATCCCAGACACCTGGTCTCTATATAGCCCGGGTGGCATTTAGCAGGGTTGGCCTTAAGACCAGCAGCCCATATTGACTGCAGTACCTCTCTCACTTTTTGCAGGCGGTCCGCCCATGTGTTGGCAGATATCATCATGTTGTCCAGATAGGTGGCTGCATATGCCCAGTGTAGATGGAGTACTTTTTTCGTTAGACTGGAAGATTGCTGGAGCTCCATGGAGACCAAAAGGTAGAGCCTGAGGTGTTGCAAAGGTGGTGGTTTCCTGGAACTCTGGGTCCAAAGGTATTTTTTGGTTAAGTCCAGAGTAGTTATATATTTTGCATTGCCTATCCTTTACACCATTTCATCTATTCTAGGCATAGGGTATGCATCACATTTTGAACCTGTGTTAACTTTGTGGAAGTCAGTACAGAATTGGATGGTGCATTTGGGCTTTGGCACCAACACAACTGGGCTACTCCACTCACTGGCTGATTCTTCTGTTATTCCTAAGTCCAGCATCTTCTTAATTTCCTGTTTCACTATTTCCCTCAGCCATGCTGGAATTCTTGAGTATCCCTTTTGAATTGCACACCCCAGCTTGAGGATGATCCAGTGTTTGATTAGTGTATTTCTGCTCAGCACAACTTTAAACACCTCTTCAAATTCTTCCAGAAGGGCTGTTATTTACACCCATTAGGTTGCAATCAAAGCCTCCCCCACTTGGAGGCCAGCTATCAGAACTGGGGTGAGATCTGAAGTCCACAGATCAGCTCCCATCAAACGCATGGAGATCATATGGGCCTCTTATGTCCTCCAGGGCTTCAGCAGTTTAACATGATATACCTGCAACCTCTGCTGTTTCCCCACTAGGCATACTTCATAATTTACCTGGCCTATATCCTGCAGGACCTTTCCACTTGCCAGTTCATCAGCAACTTATTCACTGAGGAGGGATTTTCCTTTGCAAGGGCGCTCATCAGCTCTAGTCTCTCCCGTAACTTTAGAACATATTGCATCACTTTCTGTTGTGTTGACTCCTGGACCCGGCAGGATTCTTGCAATAGATCTAGCATGCTGCAAGGCTGCCTCCCATATAGTAACTCAAGGGGCAAAAAGCCTGTGGAGGATTGTGGAACCTCTTAAATGGTGAACAGCTAGTGTCTTAGCAATTGGGCCCAATTTTGAGGTTTTCCTGAGACAAATTTTCTCAACATCCCCTTCAGTGTTCGATTAAACCTCTCAACTAATCCATCCACTTGGGGATGGTATGCTGAAGTTTTTACCAAGTGGATCTTCACTAAGCCCCAGACCTCTTGCAGAAACCTGGACATGAAAACCATGCTCTGGCCAGTTAAAACCTCCCTAGGAGTACCCACCCAAGGAAAGATATATAGTAGTTGAGAGGTGACCATTTGTGTGGAAGCCAAGTGAATTTCCACAGCCTCATGATAGCAGGTGGCACAGTTGAAAAGGACCAAAATAGACTAAGACTCTGTTGAGCTGGGCTCCAGCAGTCTCACAAAGTCCACTCCACATAAGCACTGCAGGCTGGCAGTGGGTGTAGACTAACCGCATTCTCCACCACATGTAGTAAGTTGACAGAAGAGCCAGCTCCCTCCTAAAAGCCAGTCAACTCTTAGTTCCAGTCCATTTATTACACATGCATAAAACTTTTCACCAAAGCAAACAAAACTAGCAAATGTGCAAAGAACAAACACAAAATTAAACCTTGGTTCTTTCTTCAGATCTGTAGAGAGACAGACTACTCAGGCTCTGTGCTTTTCCCTCAATGGACCAGCCTCCTCTTTCTCCCCCAGCTTCCCTCCCTGGGAGCTTTTAACTTCCTCTGAGCCCAGCCAATTATCTCTATCAGCTGACCCAGTGTTCCTAAGCAGTGTGTTATCCCCTAACACCCTTCATCTGGGCTCTGGCCCATGAGCCATTCACCCTATTACAGGGAGTAAGTGAGCATTTACTTCTTTTCCACAAGGACATGGTAGAAGTTCTGACTTATTTCTTTAATTTCTCATTAATTGTGTTCTTTGAAATTGCACTAAAAAAGGATTGGGGCAGAGGGGAGTATAACATTGGAAACTGTTGCTTAGTTAAAAAAAAATCCCATGTGACCTTTTGGCAGCCTTCAAATATGGCAAAAGCCATCAGAACTGCAGGCCCTTTAGTGTGCTTAGCTGTGATTTGTAGCTGATCTCCCCTACTCCCAACAACTCCATGAGTTTCATGCATAATGCAGCAGCAGTTTTGATTGAAGTCAAAAAATCTGCTGACAGAATGTAGTGTCAGGCATCTAGGGAGATGTCTAATTAATTATTATAATTGACATCCACACCAGATGTCTGATATATGACGGTCTCTTTGTTGATAAAAGGTTTCGATAATTCTGTTTGAACAGCACTTTCAGAACAATATGTTTTCCATTTAGGTCATGGGGAAAATATGATTTATTTTTTTCAGGAAATTGAATTCTGTCGGATAGCTGCATTCTTTCGTCTTGCCTTCCAACATCTAACCAGCCTTGAAAATGTATGGGATGACGGATGTGATGGAAAAGCATTCATCACAATGTTGACCACTGATCAAAAGTACTTAGCTGGTAAGTGTGAGATCTCCCGTCGTCTTTCATTCTCTGTAGTCACAAGGCGAAATGGTTGATCTGACATCTACAAAAAAATAAAAATAAAATAGTGCAAACCTTGATCAAAGAACCGTTTTCAAACTAAAAGCTGATGTATAAAGATTATCAAAGAGGGTCAATAGCTTCTCTGCTTTTCTTGTGCCATGTTTGTTCTTCAAGAGAACATGAGAAGGACAAAATAAAAAGCAGCCTGAACATTTGCCCTAAGTTTAAATCCAGTCTCAACCCTGAAGTTTCTATGATGTTTGAAATAGCCTGGTTAATTATTTTCCTTGTTAATTTTAATTTTCATAAATATCTTTACACTTTCTGGTTCTAGCTGGGATAAGCATAAAAAGGTTTTTTTACACAATATATTCACCCAAAAGGTAGGAAGAACGATGAGTCTTAAAAGAAAACCAGTTCTTACCAAATATCCAGCACTGTCCTGAGAATTCAAGAGATACCACTGTGGAAGATTAGGGGATGCTTTGTGCAAACCATCTCTAACCTATATGAGGCTCAATCAACCTCCATTTCAACAGTAAATCATGTCCTTTTTCATGCAATCCTTGTGGTCCCTTCACAGCTTCTGGTCATTGCCCCTGATGTCATTCATGTTTCCACCAGTAAATTAAATAGAGCTTTCTTAAGGTTCAGTTCATCATTGTCTTTAATCCGAAAGCATTGCCCTTCCTTCCATCCTAGGGCAGCAGTTGCATTTGGATCACACCAGAGTTTTATCTAGATACATCCAGAGAGAAAGTCTAAGTTGGTATAGTATACACAAGTGGTATTCAACATTTGGCCCTGCGGGCCAGGTGGGCTGTCCGTGGGCCACATCCAGCTGGTGGGCCCAATCCAGAGTTCAGAGCAGGCATGCAGGACCTAATCTAGACATGAAGGGAAAGGGGGCATGGCTCAGCCTCTATCCAGCTGCACATGGCCTGGCCCCAAACCAACCGCACAGTGGGGAGGAGACTTGGCCTGGTCCCCATCCAGTTGCACGTAGGGAAGGGGGCATGGCTTAGCCCCAGCTCAGCCCTGTGAGTGAAGGGGACATGGGACAACCCTACCATGTGGAGCTTAGTAATTTGTCAGTGGGGTCAACTGGCAGTATTCATTGCTACTGTTACTTGCCACCAAATGTCCCGATCTGTGCAGAGCTCTGCAGGCTGGAGGCTTTGGGTCCACAGGCCAGATTTGGCCCATGGGCTGGCTGTTGAGCACCCCTGATAAACAAGAAACTCCAATTTCTGGGCAGGAGAGGGCTACACACCCATGAGCTGCAGATGCCCAGGTTATACATGATGCAGGCCATGCACCATGACAAGTAGCCCTAACTGGTATTACTCCCACTGTACAAGCAGCCCATCTGATTTTTTGTGTCATGCAGTCCAGACACCCTACCTCCTCTCTCATGCCATGTGGACAGCCTAGCTACTCTCCCAAGGTGTATGCAGAATGAACAGCTCAGATTCCCTCCCCTGCACACAGACCCCCACCCACTGCCCCATCAGGCCTCAAGAATGTGGAAGGAAGCAGAAGCTGGAACAGAGAGGGGAATCCGGAGACCCTGGCTGCCACAGTAGCAGGAGCAATGGAAAGAGAGGTGGCCGGGAGATTGCAGGCCACATATGAGGTGTCCCAGAGCTTTCAGGCCACATGTTAGCCCCATTTAGGCCACATGCTGCCAAGTGGACAGCCCTGATCTACGCCTCCTTCCAGTTTTCTCAATGTATGCGTTGGGGCCTTTGAGCTCTCTTAGAGAGCTTGTTGAAAGATTTTCAATCAAATGACTTCTCAGTGACTTACAGTGTTTCATCAAAGCCAAAATATTTTGAGGAAATGTGTTGATTTTACTTAAGTTTTTGATTAAAAGGTTTCTGAGGCCCAGGTGAAACTCTCTGGCCATTTCCACAGAGAGAAAGACAGAGGCAGAAAAACAGAAAAATCTGAGTTGAACACCTAGCCCTTTCAACTCAGAAACATACATTTTAACACAATTCCTTTTCACAAAAAAGAGAAATAGGAAGAAAAAAATGAAAGGTTTTATTTGAAAGCATTTGATTTTACTCCAGTACAGAATGAAAACAAATTTTGAAACTTTGAAAGCTGTAATGAAACGGAAGTGTTATCCCCTAGGCATATCTAGACGTAGACTTCGTATACAGGAGAAAATTATATAACTTTAACTCAGTTAGATAAATCTTCTTGTGTGGACGTTTTGTCTATATGGAGGAGATGAAAAAGTTAAGCAAGGGAAGGTGAAACTGGACCAAAGCACTATGAGCACACTATTGTTTCATTTTAAGAGTCTTGTAAGCTCTCTTATCCAGTATCCATGGGGAATGGGACGTGCTGGTTAATTAAATACGCCGGTTATCTGAGAGCTTATCTCCAGCCCTGCTTATCTTCTGCCACGTCCAGTGCACTAGGGCTTTCACTCCTTGGCGTCAGTGTGCCAGGGGACAGGGAGGGGGTCCCCACACAGGCTGCTTTGCCCTGGGCCATGGTCCTCGAGGAAGAAGTAGGACTTAGCTCATGGTGGTGAAACTGGAAGTGCCACGGTGGGACTTCTGGTTTCGCTTTTGCCGCGTCGATCCACTGCCATAAACAACAGATGCCGTCTATGAGAGAAGCCGGTTAATAGAGCATTCCGGATGGTAAAGTGCCAGATAACACAGTTTTTACTGTATTTCAGTTTTGTTTAAGTCAGATAGGAATTGTTTAAGCTACACTGAAATTAGCTGATTTTAAACTGAAATGAGTGGATGTTTTTGCACCAGTTTAAATGAACTAGCTCAAAATCACACCTTAAGGCCAGATGAGTTTTTCATGGACCTTATTTAGCTGAAATTGGTACCTTGCCTTCATAAGAGCCATTGTGTCTGACCTGGGTTATAAGATGAACTCATTAAAAAATGAGCCATGAATGGCACACCACATCTGACAGCTGAACTCCTACCCCATGCTATCTCATGGTAGATGTGTTCTTGACCAAAAAACCATGGCACAAATGGTGTTTTGCTCTTCATAACCATGTTACTCTGGACAGATAATTCATCATCCATGGCAGATAGTTTACTGAGAAGAAGAAAACTCTAATTTCAGACTAAGAGCATCAGGTCTTGCTAGTCTTGCTAGTCAGTTTGTGAGTCTTCAGAGAGTAGATTATTAAAAAGCTAAGGCACTCCTTGGAAAAAACTTGCAGCAGATAACTATAACATCTGTGAAAATTGGACAAAGACTTCTGCATCCTGGTTGCGTGCAGATAATACTGTATTTACCCAAATACAAGATGACCCTGAATCTAAGATGACTCCCCACACATCCTCCTGTCCATCCCTGTGATTAGATTCTGTACATAGAAAATTGATAATTGTATTATAATGTTTCATGTATAGAATCTAAGTATTTGAGGATCATCTTAAATTCATCCCCCACTACTGCAGGCAGTGGAAGGAGAAGCGATGAACGGGGCTATAAGGGGGCAGGCAGTGGTGGGAGCAGTGGGGGATAAGCAGTAGGGGGGCAGGTGGTAGGGGGCAGGCAGTGGGGCAAGCAGTGAGATTAGCAGGCAGCTTGCACCTTGCTACCTGTTCCCCACCCTATTACCCACCACCCACATTGTGCCTGCCCCCTCTGCAGCCACAAGCTGCCCCAATCCCCCTGTCTTATATCCCCTTCCCTGTCACTTCTTCCCCCCACAGGCTCAGGTCCCCAATTCTCTTCCTGCCATCTCCCCCCACCCCTGAAATCTCTCACCACCACCTGCCCCTCCACCCCCTCTTACCATTGCTCCATACTGGCAGGCTCCATCCCTGCTGCAGCCTGGGGCATGGATCATGGCTCCAGTCAGGCTGGAGCACGTGCTCCATGCTCTGTACTCCAGGCTGCAGCAAGGCTGGAGCCTCCTTCATGGAACAAAGGTAAGGAAGAGAGCAGCACAGGGGTCCAACTGGAGCTGCAGGGAGGAGTAGCAGGGGATGCAGAAGCAGCAGGGGGCAGGCAGCAGCTGCGGGTCCAACTCTAGCTGTATCCCCTGCCCCCCCCCGCCCCCACACTGCTTCATGTTGAATTGTAAAACAAGAGCCTTCCCCTCACCATGTTAAATGGGGCGGGGTTGGGGGGGGGACTTCATCTTCTAACTGAGTAAACACAGTGATGCAAGCCCAAGGACTATGGGAAGCAGGTGCATCTTTAGTGACCTATCCCCCATGACAGCTGGCCTACCTCAAGGCTGAGCTTTATGCCCCTCCTTGTTTATGTTTGTAATGAACACCTTGATGTGGGTCATAACAGATGAGGTTCCTTGGAATGTGCTTTTTTGCTGATGACCAGGAATCCAGGTTTTCCGTTCACCATGGGAAAATGCAGTAAAACCCAGATGTTCTCGTTTTAAGGAGAAAAACCCAGATTTTCTTGCAGAGTTCCAGCCTGCAAGAAGCTGGGGGGAGCGGGAGGAGGGCAAACACCAGGGGGTGCCATGTGCACATGTACACACACACATGGTTGCCAGGCAGCCTGGAGAGCAACTCCCAGGGGTAAATCTGGCAGGAGGGGGTGGGGATTAAGGGCCCCATAGTGAGGGAGGGAGGGAGTTGGGCAGGGCTGGGGCTGCTTCCTAGCCGGGGAGTGCATGGGGCTTGGGGCCTGGGGCCAGAATGCACAGCCACAGGCCCCAGGCAGGGAGTGGGATGGAGCTGCAGGCGGCTCATCCAGGGGGTGGGGAAGGGCTGGCTCCCTGCTGCTAAGCACACTCCTGGGAGGGCATGGGGGCATGTCCCCCCCAGATGTGTACATGGGGCAGGGGTGGGCTGCCTGCTATGGGCTCAGGCTCCCCACACTGCTGCCCTCCCCCTGGGGCCTCCACAGCCCAGCGGGTGGGACCTGGTGTGGCAGGGCAAAGCAGGGCTGGGAGGGGAAGCTCAATGCCGCCACTGCAAGCCCCATGCTGCCCTAATGCGCAATAGCGCATTGTGCTCTTTTTTAGCAACGCTTAATGTCTAGTAGACCATTTTACTGTGCATTAGTGTAATGTTACGTTTTTTATGTGAAGGATTTTTTTTTTTGCAGAAGGATCTGGATAGGTTACAGGGTTGGGCAAACAGGAACAGGATGTGTTTCAATACGGACAAGTGCAGCGTGCTGCACTTGGGTAGTAGGAACCAGCAGCACACTTATACGATGGGGAACTCCCTACTTGAGAGCACGGAGGCGGAAAGGGATCTTGGTGTCATTATTGACTCCAAGATGAACATGGGCCGACAATGCGAGGTCATGGTTGGCAGGGCTAACCGGACCTTGTCGTGCATCCACAGGTGCATCTCGAGTAGAGCCAGGGAGGTGATCCTCCCCCTCTATGCGACGCTGGTCAGGCCGCAGCTGGAGTATTGTGTCCAGTTCTGTGCGCCCCATTTCAGGAGGGATGTGGACAACATGGAGAGGGTCCAGAGGAGGGCCACCCGCATGATCCGGGGACAACAGGGCAGACCCTACAGTGAGAGACTGCGGGACCTGAACCTATTCAGCCTCCACAAGAGAAGGCTGAGGGGGGACCTGGTGACCGTCTATAAACTCACTAGGGGGAACCAGAAGGGTTTGGGGGAGACGCTGTTTCCCCTAGCCCCCGCTGGCATAACAAGGAGTAATGGGCACAAGTTGATGGAGAGGAGGTACAGATTGGACATCCGAAAAAACTACTTCACAGTTAGGGCGGCTAGGAGCTGGAACCAACTTCCAAGGGAGGTGGTGCTGGCCCCTACCCTGGGGATCTTTAAGAAGAGGCTGGATACCTACCTGGCTGGACTCATTTGAGTCCCGTTTTTTGTTTAGGGTTCTTTTGTTGTTCTCCCGCCCTGGCGGGGGGTCGGGCTAGAAGATCTATTAGGTCCCTTCCGACCCTGAAACTATGAAACTATGTGATGCTTTAATGCGCAATAAAAAAATCTACTGCACATTAAAGTGCACGTGTAAATGCACCCTGTGCAGGTAAACAAGACGAGGTTAATAAAATCCATTAGATCTTATTTTACTTAATTCATTTAACTACATCAGATTCTAAACCAATTTAATTAAATCAATATATAGGGCACTGACAGGCATGGAGGGGGGAGGGGCAACGTGGTTTACTGGAAGCAGCAGCACCTTAGTTCAATCCAGCTCTGCAGCATCTATATAAATTGGGCACTTCAGCAGGGGTCTTTGGTGCTTTTATCTAAAGCTGAGTCAATCAACTATCATATGCAAATGCATCTAACATGACTTAAGAACCTAACTCCAGCTTTAAGATTTGAGCTAGGCACTTAGAAGCCCAAATTCCATTGACTACCAATGAGCTTTCAGACTAGATTTTTTTTAAAGAATTAAAGGTTATGTACTTTCGGAAAACTTACCATGCCCTGAAGTGACATCCACAAGCAGTTTATGCTCCTGTGTGAAGGCTGCTTTCTAAAGCCAAAGTAGTGGAGCCAGATCTGCAGAGGCCTTGAGATGGACAAATTAGCACTAAAGGCATAAGACAGCTCCCAGGGCAGCTGCCATACACAGGGCAGCTTCCACTTGCCACCACACCATGCAGTTGAGGTTGTGCAGCTCCAGTATTAGCTGTTTTTTCCCACCCTCCTCCAAGGCAACACCCCTAGTTATGCCACTGATTACTACTGCTGAGTCACAGTACCCATTAATACCCCCACCGTGTTAATTAGCCTGTCTGAAGTGCCAAACAGTGACGCTGTGTCCAGTTTAGGAAGCAACTGTCTCAGAGCAGTGCAGCGGGCTTGGAGTTGCCACTCTGGATTATGGTAATTTTGCCACATAGACATGGCTTATGTGCTTATAGGTGCAGATAGGGGTCTAAAAGGATTTTCAAACTTGCCCATGGGCATCCCACTAGAATTTGCATCTTAAGGCATTTATTCAAAGCCCTGACCCTTAGATCTCTCAGTTTCAAACTCACTTTGAAACTGGCACTTAGGCTCCTAAATCACCTACCTGCTTTGAAAAAAAATACTTGAAATCTTATCTAGGTGCTTTTCCAGGAGACAAACTGAATCAAAACTCTGGCAGAGGAACACACGTTCACTGAATTTCAAGAAATCCTTCACCCTTCCCCGAAAATAAACCCCCTGAGCTTTGCATGCTCCTTAATTCTGAATTACTAGTTTTCCCCTTTTGTTTTATGGATGCCCTATCTGACTTAGTGGTATAAAGGAAGATAAGCTACCTTCATGGAGATGTCTCCTCCACTGTCTATTGGTAATGATTTGAAACCTTACACTCCTGTCATGTTAATGTCACTTTTAATATTGCAAAGGCACTAAGATACCGAATGTACAGCATTTAAATAATGTCCTTACAGGACTAGAACGTGCATGGAGGGTTGTGTGGGTTGGTTTTATTTTTTTCCTTTGTCTTTTTTTTTTTTACTGGCATCCCTGCAAAGCATGTAGGCTACAGTCTATTGCCTTAATTTCTGATATAAATATAAATGGTAATTTTAACATTTGCGATAGTAACTTGATTTCATCTGATTTCCTTGGGACACGTGCCATGTATTTTACAATTTAAAACTCAAGTTTGAAAATGTCAACTTCCATGAGCAGGCTGCTGTGTCATTTAAAGTGCAAGGCAGATAAGGGGAAGTGGGGCTAAGGAGGCGTTTAGAGATGATTTACATTGGAGGCATTGCTGATGCTAAGAGCAGGGGGTATCTCAGCGACATGGAAGTGTACTGCTTGCTATGCATATCCAAAATGGGTTCTGTTAAGAAGCCAGTGGCACCAGGATAAAATCCTATCTTGAATGCCAGCTGTAGAGATCAGGGGCAGGCAAAATATGGCCCATGGGCCAGATCAACCTGCCAAGCCTTTTTATCTGCCCAGCAGGGCCCCTCTAAAATTAAGGAAATGATTACTGTCAGAGCCTGTCTGTCAAAGCTGATGAGGCACCGGTGGCAAAAGGAGCTGGCGGCAGGACTCGGCGGTGGCAGGACTCAGCAGCAGCTGCAGCAAGGCCCACCCACACCCAGCCCCCAAAAGAAGGTTCTGCCTAGCAGAGGGGTCTGGCATGGCTACCATGAGGCTATTCCCCCACTCTCCTTCTGTCTGAGAGTAGAAACTCGGGTAAGAACAGGCGGAGGGAGCAAGGGAGGATCATTGGTGATTTCCCCACTCTGCAGGTGCTGGGCCAAGCCAGGTTGGCTCTTGTCACACCGTGTAGTCCTAGTCATGCAGCTGGGAATCGCATCCTGCTGGAGCCAGCCCACCCTGGCCAGCACCATGCGGTTCCCGGCTCCGTGGCCAGCGTGCCCACTCCCAGTGATGTGGAGGAGGAGGGAAGGAGGTAGAGATAGGATGAGAGGCTGATTGATGACAGTCTCTCATCCCAGCTCCGCTTTCTCCACTGGTCTGCAGCTGTCCACAGTCTCCTGCAGCCCCAGGAGGCTGTGGAGTGCCCCCTGCCTCATAGTCTGCAAAGTGTAGGAGGGCTCAAAACTCCCCACTCCCCCCCAAGACCAAACACTGAGTACTGTAAGTTTATACTGCTATAAAAAGTGCTCTAAATTAGAGCACTGTGAAATATGCACAGAGCACTTCTGTACACACCCTTAGACTGCAAGGACCTGATACTATCCATCTATTTGGTGCCTAAGAGTGTGACTCTACTCCACCATGCTAGAATCTCTGAAATAATGTTCATGCTTCAACTTGTGTAACTCACCATTACCTTAGCCTTAAGACTGAATCACAAAAAATAGGAAGAAGGACACACCTGCTTTCTGTGCTAACCATTTTTCAGGGATTCAAATAAAGTAGACAGGGATCACACTTAAATGATTAAGTTAATCTGATTGGTGGAACAGGAGCTGGCCCTAAGTTGTTCTGGGCAGACTATTTTTTGCTATGTTTGTAGTCATCACTTAGTACCATATGCTCCTAAACCACGGCTGGGTGATGGTGGCAGCAGATTCTCTGGAATCTGTGTGCGCCGAATAGGCTGTGTTAGGAAAACTACATTCCTCCTTCTGTCAAAACTCCAACTGACATCAAGGGAAATTTTGAATTTGTAAGGTCTGCAGGTTTGGTTTTGTAGTGTATGAACCAGTTGGGTGATGGTGACAGTAAGCTTACAATTGTGCTTCTCTACAAGGGGAATGACTACGGTGATCTCTGGAAGTTCCTTTCAGCCCTATGATTTTGTGAGTCCAGTGATTCTGTGACTATTGCCTCTAGTCCTGGAAAAGAAGCCTTGTAAACACGGGTTTAAATGTTCAAAGTGGAAGATGGAAGGGGTTTAGCCCCACTATCAGGACCCATGCAGCTAATTTCTCTAGGCAGCTTTGAAAATCTCCTAGGGAATTCCTCTACACAGGTATTATTTCACCCATCACCGAAAAGCAACCATCTCTGGGGCAGAACGCAGGACTTATTTAACACTGTACAACAGCACTATACAAGAATTGAAGGCAAGGAGTGAACAGTCTTGTATCCATCCATTCAGGCTTTGGTTTCAACGAGGTACTTTCAGTAATTATGTGCATCATTTTGAACTAGTGGAATCCAATGGACTGCTCCTGCACTTGCTGAAGACAACAGCAAAGGCAGCCCAAGCCTGAGAGAAATGTGTGATGGGGACAAAGGCAGCTTAGGCAAATCTCAGCAGACCTCTACATCTTTTTTGTTAATGTTTCAATAGTTAACACAGCATCTCTGAGGATGCAAGTGTGCTAGAGAACACCGTGTGTGTGTGGCACACATCACCCACTTTCCTTATACCTAAGTGATGGAGGAGAGGCTGTACCAGGGGTAATTAGCACAGAGAAAAAGACAACTAAAAGTTCAGGGATGCAGGGAATACAAAAAATAAAATAAAATAAAGGAGGCTCACTCATCCGAGCACAAGTGTGAAATCTCTCTGTCAGGCAGTCACTTCTGCTGTGTAGGCTGCTAATTAAGAAACCAGAGGCCTGAAATCACTGTTTTTATCCTATGGTTTTTTTCTCATGAGGATATCCCGGGGTTCAGTTAGTCAGCACACAGAGAGGATTAGGGACCTCTGGGAGATGCCTTCAGAACAACTGAAATACTACCGAGTTAATTAAGGCAGGGCAGGGAAGCTGGCCAGAAAAAGAGTTTCACAACTACACAGGCACTTAGAGACACATGCAGGAAAATAAAAGGATGGGACTGAGATGGTGTCTTGAAAGGAGAGGAAGCAAGAGAGAGAAAAAAAACACTTACAAAGAGGATGTAAAAGTATTATCCACATCCTTCTCTTTATTATAGTCAGGGGCAGGTAGAGCTGCATATCATTAAGACTGTCCAGCATTTCCCATCTTTAGAGTCTGTTTTCAGTTTTAAAATACTTTGATAAACCGTAAACCTTTTGGGCTGAAATTTTCCACACCATGTATCCACCTCAGGATGAATTCATCATTATTTTCACATTATTATTTATATCCGTGTAGGTTATTATAATTTGGGGTAACAACATATTAATATTTTATTTATATCATTGCTATTAATAAATCATTCTGTATTAATTATTAACAGGATATAATTATGTATATGATATATATATTCTTTTTAAAGCTTCAACTAAAATGGTTGCACTTTTTGAGAATAAGGTTAGGGAAAAATAAATTGGATGAACTTTTTTAAAACGGTCTTACAACGCGTCACTGAATAGCTCGAGGACGTCCATCCCTGGGAGGAGGATGCTAATATTCGGCAAGGAAAATCTCCCTCGTGCGCTTTGCCATCCCTCTGGAAATCCATCAGAGTCCCACCAAGCTTGGAGAAATCTCAAAGCAGAGAGACTATTTCTCCTCTGTTCTCAGCATCCCCAACCCCCATGCCCTGCTAAAGCTAAATCAGGTGAGCAGAAGTGCCCTAACTAACATGCGAAGAGCAGGGGGGTAAAGGAGGAACAGGTGAGAAATAACTGGAAGCAGAAGAAGCTAATGGCAGGAGTCAGGGATGGATACTGCAACAGAAGTGAGAACAGTAGCAAGAGCCAGTGAGGGAGGACACAGAGCACATGGGAGAAGGTACCAGCTGAGAGGACTTGAGCAAAAGGGTCTAGAGCAGGGGTGGGCAAATGCAGCCCATGGGCCAGATGCAGCCTGCCAGGCCATTCTATCCAGCCTGCAGGTTCCCTAAAAAATTTAGAAAATTAATATTTATCTGCCCCTGGCTGCGGCCCTTGATGGCTTGCCAAAACTCTGTAAGTGGCCCTCTGCCCAAAATAATTGCCCATCCTTGGTCTATAACCACTAAAGCCCACTCCAGCTCTTCCAGCAGCTGGAATAGTATCCCAGTTTCCCGAAACTCAGCCTTCCTCCTCCATTTAGCATATCGGTGTGAATCTCATTGGCAAAGTGTGCTTTTAATCCATCCCCAGTAGCTGGCTCTCTTGGGGGCTAACAACTTACTATTGCTACCAGGTACTCTTTTAATTCAAGCGCTAGGGGTCTTTTCTGCAGCATGGTGTATTACTTTCAGACTTCAGCTAGGCCTTAAGTGGTGCACAGGCCACGTACTAACACGGCACAGGGGTTGATCTCATCTGCAGAGCGCCACAAAAAAAATGACTTAGGGGTATTGCGAAAAAACACAAACACCGACTACAAATAAAAGTTAAACAACTATCTAGGTACTTGTATAGTCTGGATCCCAGGTGCCAGGGGTGATGGAAGACCGGTGTCATCCAAAGGTCAACAAGGCAAAGCAAATGCGAGAAAGAAGGTTTGTTGTGGGGAGGCAGAGAGAAAACAGCAGACATGGCAGTAAGTGAAATAATAAATATGCCCCACAGTTTTTGTGAGATAAATGTGTGCAATTGAGAAAGAGCCCTGCAATGGGCTGTCTGGTGTGGATGACAGATAGAAGGAAGCACAAGGCTAGAGTCGGTTTCATTACCAAAATAAATAAATAAAAGCAACCTGTGGCGGGAGCACTGCAATGAAAGTAGTCCTTTTCTGTATTTACCGTGCCTCGGACTTTATCTCTAGAGCTGGGTGAAAGATTTCCAAAGGCCCAAAATGCAGCTGGGTATATACCCCTTTAAATGGAATTTAAGTAGCTACAAGCCATTTGTACTTTTGAGAGTTTCTCCCACAGAGATTCTTGCTAAATTGCAATTTGCAGATAAATATTGTAATTTTTTGTATGATAGAGCCTCAGAACCCAACAGAGATTAGAGCCAGGTCATGCCATGTGCTGTATATATACTTAACAAGAGGCAATCTGTACTCCAGAGGCACCAAAGCCATAGACAAAATTCACCAAAAAGTGCAATGTTGGAAAAATCAAAGCTTTTTGTAAATTTGTGTCAAATTTGGCATGTAGTTTTGGCTTTAAAAAAGACAGGAACATAGTTGGGAAGGGGAAATCACTTCACTTTGACTTGTTCAACATGCAACCTTTTGTTTCAGAAAAATTAAAGCATGTTGACTCGTTCCAAATGGGGGAGGGGGGGTGTTCAAAATTGAATTAGATTTTAATAGGGCAAAAATGGATTAGCAACCTGAAAACAAAACAAAATATTTCATTCCAGGTCAAAGAAACCATTTCAGATGAACTTCAAACTAATTGATTGTTTCACTGAAAAAAAATCCAACTAAAAATCCATTTCCCATAAACCCAAACTGATTTTTTTTAAATGAAGATAAAAATCCATTATATACCATTTTATTCATCTTCTT
This sequence comes from Alligator sinensis, assembly GCF_000455745.1. Lineage (NCBI taxonomy): Eukaryota > Metazoa > Chordata > Crocodylia > Alligatoridae > Alligator > Alligator sinensis. The sequence goes on from NW_005842009.1 coordinate 1,482,655, forward strand.
CTGGAACAGTCAGTTTCTGCTAAGATGCTGACTCCTGTCAGGACCAAAGATGAAATCATGGCCTGAGATTGGGGAAATGTCACCACTTATCCACACTAGAGGCAAGAGTTTTATTTTTGTGATCACATCTAAGGGACTGAAGCTTGGAATCTTAACCCCTTCATAATCCTGAAGCACCTGGGTTCAGATCCTCATACCTTGCACATCCTGTATCAGTTGTATTCCAGGTCAGACACAAAATTGAAAATCAGCTCATTTCTGTTTCTAGTTGTATACAGCTATCTGATCTCACTTGGGATATTTAGCTTATCAGATTCATCTCACAAGGCATGAATGGCAGTGTCATCAAGACAAGGGCTCCAAACACCTGAATTCAGTTTTTGGCTTTGTCACAGATTCTCTATCTGACCTTGAACAAGTTACTTAATTTTTTCTAAAAATGGGAAAGATGATAACATCTCTTTCCTCCTATGTGTTTTCTATCTGGTTAGATTGCCAATAGTTTGTGGAAGGGAACATCTCTCACTATATGTGTTTTCCACAATGCACCCCAATCTCCACTGGAGCCATCAGCGACAGCTGTAATAAAAATAATCATTTGTTTTAAAAGCTTCATGAAAGAGACCATGAGCTTTCAGGGCCTCTGCCTCCCAACCCAAGCCATAATTCTGATTCAAAATCACATCCAGATGTTCTGTCTAAATCCAAATGTAGACTTAATATTGATCCAAATATCATCCTGCTGTAGATCTGGGCAAACATTGCACTTTTTAATTTGGGAGCCAAAACAAAAATTGGGGGTAAAAGTCTGTTCTGGTCAAAACATTTTTTTGGGTGGGGGACAACAAGAAAAAAAGATGAGAAGTTGTAGTTTCAGTCAACCCAAGATGGGTTATTTAACTCAAAATATTTTAATTACCATTTAAAACAAAAATGCAAAAAGTTTCATTTGGAAGACATTCCTATGAAAGTTTTCAGTGTTTCTGAAAACTCTCACTTCGAAAATTGTGAAGCAAAATGATTTGATATTTTCCAAATCTCTTCCTCTATTTTTGCAGCTGAAACTGTTGAGCAAATTTGACCTCAATTCCTGAATCTTTTTGGTCCTCTCTGAAATTCCCTTTCTTTTCTTTTGCAAATATGCAGATTGCCTAAAAAAAACTGCTCCACTCTCTCTCAGTCTATCACTAACAAAAAACATGGAAAATTCATGTTCCTTCTCTATGGAGGAACTTACATATGTAAAGAGACAAACTTGGAATGGCTGCTGTTGGCTCAGTCACACGTCTCTCCTTTACATCATCTGATCCATATATTCTCATTTGACTGTTAAGGGGGCAGACAGATGTTATGTTTGTTCTGCAATCAGCCCCTTGAAAGTGCTCTACAGCTGTGCCCTTACAGAAGTGCATGGCTGCAGAGCAATTTAATAGGGCCCAACCCCGTGAAAACCTGAATACTCATTACATGGGGGTTCAAATGAAGTCACTCCAAAGTGGAGCACCTTTATTAACTTGTGTCAGTGTGCACCAGGAGCAGGGGTGGGCTGGCACAACCCAGCCCTGCTCCCAGCACTGTCTCCAGAATGGGAATGGGGGGGGGAAGGGAGCAGAGTGAGTTCCATCTAGGATAGGTGGATTGGAGTCCCCCCAAAATGGGGGGGCTCCATTCTACCCCACCACCCTCCAGCACCAGATGGGCAAACCCCAAATGGAGCTCCTTTCGCTCCTTTCGCTCCCTTCCCCCCCCACCCCTTGCCTTTCTGAAGACAGCGCCAGAGCTGGGTTGGGGCAGGGACAGGGCTAGGGGAGAGTGACTGCAGATTCACAGCTGCTGCAAATTGCAGCTGGATCCCCCAAATCCTGGGACCCCCATCTGTTGTGTCCAGGAAATCATTTTAACTCATGGCACTTCCTGCGAAGTGCCGTGAGTTACAGTATGGAACTGCACTTCTGTTTGCACCCTAAATTCTCAATTTGCTTGTATTTGCATCTTGGTGCCAGTGCTGTGTGGGCTGCACACCCACTGAACCTACACTAGGAGATAACTTGTGGTGGCTAGCCAGAGTCCTGGCACTGGAGTATTGTGGAGTTACATTGGTTACTGAGACTAGTGTGCTGTGTAGGGACTCCCCTTACTATGGGTAGTAGTAGCATCTAGCCCAGTGATTCTTAACAAGGCTGCCAGGGCACCCTTGGGTGCTGCAAGATCCTTTGAAGGGTGCTGCAGGAAGTGTGAAAAGATAAGTAGATAAGGGCAGGCTCTGACTGTCCCTGCCTGGCCATTCCCCTGCCCCTACTCTCCAGCCCTTCTGCAAGGAGGTAAGCACTGTAATAAATATACTCATTTTTTAAATGGGGTGCCCTTCATTTCTAAAAGTTCTGAATGAGGACCTGAAATCTGAAACGGTTTAGAACCACTGGTCTAGCCTAACAGTGGCTTTAGCTCAAGGAAATACACAAGTAAAATCAACACTCTGTGCTGGACCTGTTCACTGGCTGATCTACACAGGAAGGCATTGGCTTTGCATCCTTCAAGACCCTCCTGGGGTACTTTGTATCCTGGTAATGCATAAAGGGAGTGCAGTAGTCTCTAGTCTTTGGATGGTGTGTGCAATGAGAGAAGTTCCCTAGGACTCCACCCATGTCTAGCTGCAGTCCAGATTCTACTAATCATTTCAGTCATCTGCACACACTGACAGCACATGTGAGGGACTGTTCCACAAAGCTCTGTGACGGGCCATGCCCCAGCCCTCCATTCTCAGATGTACTGGATCTCTTAAGGCACATTACCACTGTGAAGTGCATACAGCTTACCACACAGTACATTATTCTGCTGGTTGCTGTATGCAAATAGATAAACTGTTGGTTGAATTACAATACTTTATCTAAAATTATTATCTTCCAGTGTTTGTGCACCTGTGTTCAGTCCCCGGGAACTGATTTGCCAACTTCAACAACTTTGTGGAAAGAAGGTGTTTATTCTTTTTGTTAAAGCTGTATCAAACAACAATGCAGCAAAGCATCTCTGACCTGAAAGAGAGGGGAGGCCAGAGCTAAGAAAGCAGCTTTAGGAGAGCAAAATCCAGGACATGTTTCTGAATGCTTCACAGACATCTAGAACTGGAAGTAGTCTACTCTCCTGGTTCTGGTTAGTGTTGCTGCCTAAGCATGGCACTGCATGGAGGGCAAATATAATTAACCCAGGTGTAGCTCTGCATAAAGATGGCTTTAGAGTGCCATCTACATTAAATGGAGAACCATGTTCATGTGTCATTGTGTAGCATTATATTTCACCCTCTTAACAGGTGCAAGGATGCAGCAGGATGCTACCTAGAGCCACTGGACCATTCCTGGGAGGATGAGGTTAGCAGGCCTGGGAACAATTTTCCAAACTTGGGACAGAACTCCTGTTTCAGGAACTTCTTGGGAACACTGGGGCTATATCCTATATCCCAAAATTTAGGATCATCTTGGAAAATTCAGGATGACTGGTCACTTTAGAGAGTTACCAATAAACCCCATAGAAGAAATGAGTTTGTACTCTTTATTGTGGTCACTAAGAAAGGATGTTTCCAAACAGTCTACCCATGGCTCACTTTTTTCTGGAGCCACTTTTTAAACTCTGTAAGCCCTTATGATTTCTGCTCATGATGCCTCTTGTAACAAACCTCACCATGATGGAACCAAAGGAGCCATAATCAACACCTCTTGGCTATCCCTAAAGTAAAAATCATTCCTATGCGGAAGATTGCAGCCCAAGGAACTATGCACCATTAGATCCCACTTATGTCCCATAGTAAGAGCTTTTGTTGGACTTCAGGGGTTGAGAGGCCTTGTGGGTCTCTGCATGATGAATGTGTAGGCACGTCCATAGTGACTGAAAGATGCTACTCTAAAAAGCAGTTGTCAACATGTTTGCTTACAGTTGCAACAGCAAATCATACTGGGATTTTATTAAACTTTGGTAATTCTCCATTGCTTGCATCCTGTGAGACGCCTAGCACCACCTCAAAGCCAGTTCAGGACACCAAAAATACTGATTCTTTAAAAAAAAAAAGAGCAATAATAAGATTATGAGAAACATCATAATTTGGGAGTACATATTATGACATTCCTTGAAACATGAGCAAAGAGAAACTCTGAGGATGAATTCATCATTAGGCAATGAGAGAGACTTTAGCAGGATTTAACTGGTGTGTTAGCACTGGGCTGGCTTCTCAGCACGAAGAGGAACTTCATCCTTTGTTTTGAATATGGCTGCTCAAAGCTGTTTGTCAATGAAAAAAAATTTGATTTTTTAAAAACTTTTTGATGAAACATTTCAATGGTTCATCAAAAATTCCCCAAACCAAAAACATTTCTGCCAAAATCTGAAATATTTTTACCCCATTTGGGGCCTAGGAGCAGGGTGTTGTAATTTGCAAGCCTGATGCTTCCATACACCATTTTTAACTGGACCCCATTTTGCCTGGTGCACCAACAACTGGGACTCCCATCATACTCCCCTCTCTTAAGAAGGAAGAAAGGGGGTGGTGCATCATGGGAAGCATCAACCAACCAGCCAGCCCAGCTTCCTGAAGAACATGAGAGCATAAGACAACTGAACTACAACTTCCACAAGGCACTTCAATACTGGCTTGAATGTCAGTTTTCAACCAAAATATTTCATCAGGGAATCAATATTTTCTTCGGGCAAACCAAAGTCCCAGCCTATTCTGCTTACGAGTGATTTGAGGAAGGCAAAAAAGAACCACGTAAACCTAGAGGTGTTAGAATCAGTGAATCAGAGGAAAGCGGGGCTGGAAGGGACTTCACAAGATCATCTAATCTGGCCACCTGCTCAAAGCAGGATCATCCTTGTCTAAGCCATCCTATAGAAACGTTTGTCTAAACTTAAAATTGCACAAGCATCTCTCATCCATAACTACTAGCCATAGTGCCTGAAAACATTGCTTTTATGTATTTATACATATCCAAAAGGGAGGCAAATTTTCTTATATTTAAATAGCTGTCATAATCACTACCACATTGAATTTGGTTTTCTATTCAGGAATACTATTACTTAGAAGTCAGCAGAAGAGAGGTGATGTATGTCACCACAGAACTGTGATGGGTTTGGCTACTGTGTACTGCCGTCGAAGCATTATTGCCTGTGGCTGCAGACCTCTATGACCATTTTGTTATCAGTGTCCCTGCAGTCTGTTATAAAAGAGACGCATCCGTGTGCATGGACACACAAGTGCAAACACACACGCACATACACTGTGCTGTCCCCTGAGGCCTTCACTTTGATTTTTACTTGTTTGCTTTAATGTAAAAAATAAAGGTCATTTTAAACTGAAAGTCTTCAGGTGCTCTTTGTTTATAGAAAAAAAAAAAACCTAGGAGGAGATGAAACATCAATGTTATCTGATATTTCCATAACTAATTAAGCTCTTCAGCACTCCTCTTTAGGATGCAAAGTGATTAATATCTAAAATTAATTTGAATATAATGAACTCAATGCATTTTTCTCTTAAATCATTATCTCCATTATCTATCCACAGCATTATCTTGAATGTAATCATCCTCATAGCACCTGTGTGGTAGGGCACTGCTATATCCTTATTTAATGGATGGCGAATGGAGGTACAGGTAGGTCTAAATCTTATTTAGACTTCATGGCCATGTGTAGACGAAATGTTGGGCATGCGTGCATGGCACTTTCAAGTGGGCTAAAATACTTTTTCACTTCTTTAATGGTGTCAGTGTTTGCATGCCTTGACAGCCTATTGCACATTAATTCCAGCCACTGTAGGAAATTCAGTGACGTAATGTGCCTTAAATGACTTGGAGTGCAGTTTTCTGCCCCTAGAGCCACGGAGTGAAGTACCATGCTCCGTGCAGCTCAACAGCTCCGCAGGAAGCCCACACAGGCAGCCTGACAGCAGCCTGGGAAAGCAGCTCTGCCCAAGAAAAGTGGCAAGCCTGATTTTATTTCCTCCCCCTTTCCCCCCTGCCTGCCTGCCTGAGCTGCATAGGGGCCCGGTGCTTCCCTCCGTGACTGCGGTGCCCCCCGGGACTGCCCAAGCTGGATGCCTGTGGATGGGAGCCACCTGGGAGGGCCGCTGCTGCCACGGAGGAAAGCACCAGCCCCCCCTGCAGCCCAGGGACCACTCCACCTACTGGCAGCTCATCCTCCCCTCCCCACCACTGAAGAGCCAGGCAAGTATAGGGTATGTGCACAACATGAGGGTTTACTTTGCCCTAAATTGAAGCGGTGGGTTTAAAAACCCACCGCTTCAATTTAGGGCCCCCATTTCGTCTACACACACACCATGTGCCCAAATGGTATGTACATGGTTACACAACTTCAATTTGAGCACTTATGCACAGTTTAGGATTATATTTGATTATGTAGCAAAATAGGATTGCCTTGTACATATATTTACTGGAAGTAAAATAGAAGAGGAGGAGAGCCATCCTACCTTTTAGTCCAATAATCACTTGCCCAGGAAGCAGGAGACTAGTTCTCACACAGAATAGGTTAGAGCTCATATTTCCTGCTTCCCAGCAAATTTCTCTAACTACCCAGCTGTAGGCTGAGCTTTGCCAAGAACATCCTTCACCATTTCTACTGAAGCTGGCTCTCTGGGCAGCTGAGAGGGGAAGATGCGTGAGAGCAGTAAAAAAAGCAACCCAGAGAGATACAGGCTTATTGAGATGGGGCATTGCCTTGAAAAGGAAGGAAGCACTAGGCTACTGCTAAGTGGGAGGACCTCTTGGCCCCTCTTCATCTAGCATCTGCCTGGTTGTCTGTAACTAAAATTTTGGAAATTAGCCCATGTTATGGCTGCATTTAAGTGAACATGCTCACAAGTGAAGTACAGGGACAGTGTAGCTATGCTGAACCTCATAGGTGCCAAAAACTGCAGTTATATGTATGCCACTTACATATACGAAGTTGTATTTTGGCTTAGCCCTATTGTCTTATCCACTTACCTTGAACCCAGGTCTCTCCTGCACTACACTAGTCATTGCCTTCCTTTTTTTGTTTGCAGCCAAATTTAACCCAAAATTTATTATTTTAGGTACCCCAGCTTTTCACAAAATGTGCAGGACAGGAACAGGGAATATTTTCAAGCTGCCACTGGGCTGTTGCTTTTGAAAATCCTTTGCCTTTAAGCTAGTTCAGATCAGGCATCTAAAAGCACTATCACATTTGGCTTGTGTCTTTCTTGCCTTGTCAAGGCTTCCATAACACCATGTAAATATACAGAGCTGCGTAATAACAGTAATTGGAGTTGAGTGAATAATGAGTTTAGCTTCTTTTTTTCTTAATTGCAGGATAATTGGGAGCAAGCACAGATTCCACCAATGTATTTGTTGTTTGAGTATATGCAATCAATAGAGTAGAAATCAGTCATGTACCCAAAAGAGTGATTGTCATTACTCGGCAACTGTTAGCAGCTGACTTGCTGAGCCCATTGCCTATTGTTCTAACGGATGTTGCCTCATTGTTCCCCTGTGTTCAGCCAGCTATCTCTACCTCATTGCTTGTCTTATAATTAGGTTGTAAATTGTTTATGCTTTTTTGTTCCATGTTCATATAACACCCATCACAATTGGGTCCTGATCCTCAATGGGGGCTTATTAGTACTTCTGCAATACAAAAAAAAATCATCATCATCATCATCATCATCATTCCAGGGCACTGGGAAAGATAGGAAAACATGCATATGTGAGGTCATCATTGATGTGGGATTCTTGACATTAATGACCAAAAGTAAGTGCTGCAACCTCACAATTTATAAAAACAATAATAAGCCTTTAAATGCTCCAGGCATAGACAAGAAAAATACAGCGTTAACAAAGGAAAGCAGGAAGGGAACTGCCCAGCCTGTACTATGTTGCAGGTAGGACATGGAAGAAATTCCTAGCCAGTACTCGAAAGCATGAAGACTCACAGCTTGGAGCGCACTTGAGGAATATTTTTTAAATGATTAATGCATTGGCTGAGGGATGGAATCGCACATCCTGCTGTCATCTATTATGCATGGATTTGTACATGTGATTCAGCTGGCAGTCTCCCCCCAGCCAGGACGTTCTGTTAATCAAGGTTAGTGAATCTTCCCTACTAGATAATTAGCAAAGTGAAAAAGGGAAGGTAATTTGCTGAAACAGAGAGCAAACTTCAGCTAGAGAGATAATCTCATTTTCTTGCCATCATTCCTTCCCTGTTACAGCTCTCTGCCCGTCTGTCTCAGGTCCTTGAAGCACAAGAGTAGAAACATGATGTGCTGGGAAGACCAGGCATAGGAGATGAGCACAGGGAGAGATCAAAGAAGCCTACCTGCATACAGCTAAGAAAAAATATTCGCTTCCCTCAGTCCCCGCACCTGTTCGCTAATTTGTCTCATTTTCACTCTGCATGGCCTCAGCATGACTGGGTCTATGCAGCGTGACTGGGTCTATGCAGCCCTCAGTGGTGAAGGAACAGGTTAGGGACTGCTGAGAAAGGCTATACATGTACAAGTCCATGGGGCTGGATGCAATGCATCCAAGGGTGCTGAGAGAGTTGACTGGTACGATTGCAGAATTGCTGGTCATTGGGACGGTCAGGGAAGGTCCCGGATGATTGGAAAAGGGCAAATATAATGTGCATATTTAAGAAAGGGAAGAAGGAGGATCCAGGGAACTACAGACCAGTCAGCCTCAGCTCAGTCCCCAGAAAAGTTCACAGAGCAGGTCCTCAAGGAATCCATTTCCAAGCACTTGGAGAAGAAAGTGAGCAGGAACAGTCAGCATGGATTGACGAAGGGCAAGTCATGCCTGACCAACCTGATTGCCTCCTATGATGAGATAACTGGCATAGGTAGAGGAAGGCTGGGGCTAACAAGGCTCAGCCCCCCTGAACATGAGGTCGGGCAGGTAGGTCCAGCCACGGGCTCCAGGCGGCTGCAGCAGGAGTGGGGATAGACGTACACAAAACCAGGATCGCAGCCCAACAGGTGGATCACTGGCTGCCCAGCACAGCAGGCACGTACCAGTTGATTCTGTGAAAGGGAAGGGGCTGCCTCCATCCCACGCACAGATTGGAGGGGCACATGCCCCCCAGGCCTCCGCCAGGGCATGCACAGTGTTGGGAGTTCTGCCACTGGATGAGCTGCCCGGGCTTCAGTTGTCCCACCACCCAGCCTGGCCCCAGGGCCCCCATTCACCCCAGCCCCTGCCCCTGCCTCTGTCTCACACCCTCCCTCACCATGAAGGCCTCAATCTGCCTATGATAACTGGCTCTGTGTATGTGGGGAAAGCAGTGGCCATGATATAACTTGACTTTAGCAAGGCGTCTGAAATGGTCTCCCACAGCATTCTTGCAAATATAGGTTGGATGAATGGACTGTAAGATGAATAGAAAGCTGGTTGGATTGTCAGGCTCAATGGGTAGTGACCAATGGCTCAAGGTTTAGTTGGCAGCCAGTATCAAGTGGAGTGCCCCAGGGGCCAGTTTTGTTCAATATTTTCATTAACGATCTGGAAGAGGGGATGGATTGCACACTAAGCATGTTCAGAGATCACACCAAGCTGGAGGGTATAGTAGATATCCTGGAGGATAGGGGTAGGATTCAGAGTGACCTAAACAAATTGGACGATGGGGCAAAAAGACATCTCATGAGGTTCAATAAGCAGAAGTCCAAAGTCCTTCAGTTAGGATGGAATAAATCCATGCACTGCTACAGGCTGGGGGCCGACTGGCTAAGCAGCAGCTCTGCAGAAAAGGACCCGGGGGTTACAGTGGACAATAAAATGGACATGAATCAACAGTGTGCCCTTGTTGCCAAGAAGGCTAATGGCATACTGGGCTGCATTAGTAAGAGCACTGCCAGCAGATTGAGGGAAGTAATTATTCTCCTCTATTTGGCACTGGTGAGGCCAGATCTGGAGTACTGTGTCCAGTTTTGCCCCCCACAACCCCCTGCCACAACAGAAAGGATGTGAACAAGTTGACAAGTTGGAGAGACTCCAGCGGAGGGCAATGAAAATAGTTAGGGGCTGGGGCACATGACTTCTGAGAGGCTGAGGGAACTGAGCTTATTTAGTCTGCAGAAGAGAGGCGATTTGTTAGCAGTCTTTAACTACCTGAAGGGTGGTTCCAAAGAGGATGGAGCCAGACTGTTCTCAGTGGTGGCAGATGACAGAACAAAGAGCAATGGCCTCATGTTGCAGCAAGGGAGGTTTAGGTTAGATATTAGGAAGAACTTTCTCGCTAGGAGGGTGGTGAAACACTGGAGCAGGTTACCCAGAGAGGTGGTGGAATCTGCATCCTTGGAGGTTTTTAAGGCCCAACTAGACAAAGCCCTGGCTGGGATGATCTAGTAGGGGATTGGACTAGATGACCTCCTGAGGTCCCTTCCAACCCTAATTTTCTATTATTTTATGATTAAAATGCAAGTTAAGAGAAATCAAGGAATTAATTCTTGAGTCAGTGGTTGTATTGCCACTGACTGCAATGGCAAGAAGATTATACCCAATGTTGATAGGATTCATACAATGTTGCATTTGAATACTCAGGATGAGAACAAAGAGAGGTTCCCCATGCAACTAGGAGTTGAACTCTCACCTCCAGTCCTGTCTGAGTTAGGGCACAGCTGTGTATTGCAGACCTTGCCTGGCATGGATGTATGTAGCTGTGCCTATAAATGGCTCCAAGCAGCCTCTGGCTTTGCTTGCACTAAGGCTGGCCTTGCTCTTCCCTTTTCTGCCATAAGTGGAGCCTTCATGGATCACTTAATGAGCTATGCCTATAAAATTAATTACTTGGAAATTATTTTTCAATGTGCAGCCTAAAGTATGTCACAGATAAGAGTGGAAGAGCCTCAGCTCGCTGCTTTTTCCTGGGAAGGCATACTAAGCCAATTGCATTGGCATAACTCCCCTGGCTTCAGTGCATTCACGACAGCCTTTATTCCAGGCATAGCTCAGAACAACCACACTTGAGCCCACTGTCAGAAAGGGAAAGGGTGAGACTGTTAGAGGTACTGTAATTTTCCTTTCTTTAGCTTCCCTCCCCTAACACATTGTACTCTCTGCAGCTCTGCAGGACAGTTGGATACAACCCTTTCCTGAGCCCACCTGCACACTCCACTGTTCTGGCATTACGCAGGGGAAGTCTCTTTAATTTAGCCTAAATCCCTTCATTCCCCAGTGACCAGTATGGACCAAGGGACCCAGTCCTGTGAACTCCTTGACCCAACTGGGGCATGGGTACCATTAACCCCACCTCTTACACCAAATAAGAATCCCAAGTCAGTAACAGGCAGAAATAAATCAGTGACAGTAGGATGGGAGGGCCTGCTTCTCATTTGCTGACACAGATAACTGCTGCAGTCACTGGAGGTAAACCAATGTGAAAGGGTTTTACATTACAATAGGAACATTACATTACAATAAGAACTGGCCTAATTCACTACCATCTTCAGCCTTCATACTGTTGCTCCTGGATCAGGGTGGCCATATTTTATACCCATGCCACTTGGCACTGGTGTAAATAACCTCAAAAGATGAAAAATGATAAGAGAATCAGAACCCAAGTTGTTTTTACATACCAGGGGCAGGGAAACTATCAGCTACATTTGCAGTGTTGAGTCAAAGAACCCTTGGAAAAACGTGGGGTGTTTACAGGGAAGATAGGAAGTTTTGCAAAGGTTTGAAAAGGAGCTACAAAGAGATCCTTGCTAGGAATATTGAAAGCAGCAGTCAGGAAATACATCACCAGGCAGCAGCTTAGAAGAGAAAGACCTCCAATTGCAATGAGACTAAAGAAAATTATACTACAGGGAGATGTAGACACTGCCAGGAGTGACAGCAATTCAGCAAGGACTGGATGAATACATTCAGGGTGCATCTACATGAGATATTTACTGTGGAGTTACCTAATTAGTAAAGTCTCAGCGTCTGTATGTGCAGCCCTATTAAGCCACAGTAAACTAATAAACACCACCATAGGTTAGTACTTGTAAACACATGTAGATGCTGCCATGGCTGGCTGGGGCATGAGGGTGCTTCAGTGCAGGGGCTGTCTGACAGCTAGCCCCGCAATGGAGCACCTTCACGCCTCAGCCAGCCCCTCCGCAGCACGTTATGCCGGGTCGGAGCAGCCCTGGACTGGCAGGCTGAACCTCTGAGCCTCCTGCCAGCTGGGGCTGCTCCAACCTGGCTCAAGGTATTGCGGTCCTAGGTGCACATGTAAATGCTGTGCCCGAGAGCAATAAACTCCAATAGAATATGTGCTTATTTATTCACATTAATTGAATATGAGTTTATTTATTCACATTAATTGTGTGCGTAGCTGTGCCCTCCAAGTGATAAGCCATACTTTAAATAATTTCTGGCAATTAGTGGCCAGATTTTCAAAGGATATACGGTCTTCAAGATGTAAGTGAGATTTTCAAAAGTCTCTAAGTGGGTGAGTTGCCTCAGCCAAGATTTTCTAAAGAAAAATTCTTGGGTCCCTTAATATACTTGAAAAAGAGCTCATTTGCAAAAAGTAGACACTTGGCATTTTCTGAAAATCAGGCCCCTTTATACCATCTTAGGCTGGGTTTCCTAAAATGAGGAACCCTAAATCAAGAGCCACTTTTGAAATTCCTGGGCTATACCCATGGAAATCAGTGGTAATTCTACATCTTTATGGTACCTAAATGCCTTTGAAAATCTGAGCGTGGGTAGCCATAGTTAATCTCCCATGCTAAAGTGCCTCTACTTGTGATTTTCACAGGTCTCAACTGTCCAGCTAATGTCACTCAGGACCCAGGATTTCTCAGCACCTCTGCAAACTGTGAAGACACCAACTGGAAAAAAAAAAAAGAAATGAAAAAAAATTAAACCACATTAAACACTTTTGTGGGTATTATGCTTTCGAATTACAATAGCGTTAATCCATTATAGATTAATTTGCTTTGGAAGTTTAATTCACTCACAATGAGAAGGTCCAAATAAGAAATGCACATGATTTGAATAATCCATTTTAAATTCACTTCTTTAGGACATTTAGATTATGTTTCCAAAGTGCCACTATGTAAACAAGTCCTTATACTTGCTGACAGCCCAACTTCTGTTTTACCTTTCACTATACAAAGAGAGAGCAAACTTGTGTTCTCAACAACCCTCCTCACACTGCAAGTAACACCCCTGTACCACGTGTGCTTGTGGTATGGTTTAATTCATGCATGCATGTGCGATGCTTTGAGGCAAAAGGAGTTCTCGATGTTATTCGTCTCGCAGCAGATTTGAACTGGTTTTCAATGAACAGTGAGATCAATCTTTAGAGGAAGACCCCTCTTGTGAGCTTATCAGGCTGACATCTAGGAGATGCTTTCAAACTTTTGTAACATGTTGTAACGTATCAGAAGTGGCAGGATGCTGTGTGGAGGATTACTAGCTTGGCCTCGGGGAAGCCAGGAGGATTCTGAGGAGACTTTTAAGTGAACTGAAGTATGGCAGATTACAAAGGACTTTGACAAAGCCCAAAAGGAGAAAAACAATGCTCTGCACAGTGGGTTTCAAACAGCCTGAAAGGATCTATCAGAAGAGCTCAGTGAAGCTCCTCTCACTATAATTAATGCAACAGAAAAGCTACCGACAAGGGTCAGTTTCAAAAAGCCTGGCGTGCAGCATCATGAGTGTGACGGGCTGTACAGTGCCTGCTCACAGACCGGCTATGCTCCTGCGAGTACTCATCATTATTATTGCAGGAGTGCCCTCGAGCTCCCGGCCCCATTATACTGATCCTGTTCATGCATGTGTGACAAAAAGATGGCCCTTGCTTTGAAGAACTTAAAGCAGGGGTTCAGCTGCCCAAAATCTGCAGGCCAGATCTGTCCCATGGAACCACTGGATCTGTCCCATGGACGTGGTGCTTCAGTGGCGTTGGACAGGGGAGGCAGCATCAGCTGCCAGGGCCTTCTTCTTGCTGCCACAGAAGCAAGTGGTGGTAGCAGCCAAGTGCTAGCACCTGACCAGGGGTATGTCATTTGGGCCACAGCTGGAAAAGGTTGCCTACCTCTTCTTCATATATAAGAAGCAGCAAAAGATGTAGCCAATGCATGCAAGACAGGTTAGGATCAACATGCGCCCCTTATATTTCTAGGAGTCCAAAGGACTATGTGCACCTGTGAATGAGCACTTATAAATACCATTCTGCAACTAGATTATGTGAGTGGACCCCTGTGTCCATACAGAGCCCAAATGAGGTCAGCTTGGCTCTATGCCAGAGGTAGCCAACATGCAGTCACGTGGCCACTAGTGGCATGGGTATCTTTTGTGTGCCCTTTACTGAGTGCGTGGGGCATGCAAGCCCCGGCAGCCAGTAAAGGGAGACACTAGAATGAGGGCAGGGGGGCTGTATTGAGTAGAGCAGGGGCAGGATGGTGCTGCAAAAGGAGGTGCTAGGTGTCACTGCCAAAATTCAGCCGAGCCCTTCCCTGGCTCTACAGCTGCTGTGAAATTCAGGACTTTGCATCTTTGCTCCCCATAAAAAACAGCAGTGCTTACAGAGACAGAACAAGGTTAACCTGGTCTTAGTAGTGGCACCTCTCTCACAGCAGTGTCCTGCCCCTGCTCTGCTATGCACAGCTGGAGGCTCAAGCCCCGCTTTCTCCATTCTGGCACCCCAGGGTACAGACTCTGTTAAGTACATCTCTTGGGATTAGGCACAGAGCAGCACTCGGGAAAATGGTGGGATTTAATTTGTGATGCTCTGGCCAAAAAAAAGTTGGCCATGACAGGTCTGTGCCTCCTCTCTGCGCCTAGTCTGCCCTCTGTATTGCACTGTGACATCTCCAGGCATAACCTGGATGCATGTTACGCAGATAGGAATTGCGTTCTCCCTTCATCCCCACAAGAAAAAAGAAAACCTTGCTTTGCAGTGTATAGGCAAACATTGGTGGGTTTTCCTCGGAAAAAGCTACAAGTGTGATGAAAAACCAATATCTAAATTATTTTACCCCCAAATCCAACTTAGAAATACCTATATGGTGCCTCACAGGAGCTGTTGTATGGGCACCTCCTGCTACCACTCTGCTTTATAGGAACAGCTCCCTCCTCAGGCAGACTACTTTTTCCATGATGCACTACCATGTCCCCTCTTGGAAAGGGGAGGCAGTGCATTGGTGGGGGGGGGGGGAAACTAAGACTATTCGGCATCATAGTTTCAACTTGGGGCATTTATTTTTTCCAACGAAAACTGGAAAGTGTCTGCAGAAAGTTTCAATGGACTCTTTTTAGCCAGAGCAAATAACTATTCCACGCCTCCCGACCTCTGGCTGCTGAGGTTCACTTGGGCCTCCCGCGTAAACGGCAAAGGTATTAGAACTCCTGCTGTCAGCGTTTTAGTTCATTTATGACCTGCCATCTAAGTGCATTGCTCTTTCAAATAAATTCCCACTGAATTATCTGAAGTGAATGAAGAGAGAGAAAGAAGGGGGCGGGGGGGAGAAAAAAGATTCAGGTTAGGTGGATAATGCAGAAGTCATTTCAGCTGTAAGATCAAGTACATTACATCCATTTAAAAATAATTTAAGATGGTATAAGAGGTGTTTTGAACTCAGCATGTAGTTGATGGCTGATTTGAATTCACATTTGCCCACCTTTTACAATGAAAGGCTGTCTGGGAGATAAAAGTCCCTGGAGATAACTCTTCGGCTGTGGAGGAATGTTAGGACTCAAAGCAAACGGCAGATGCCACACGAGATCCTTTCCGAAGGCACCGGCTGAGTACCTGTGCACCTGCGGATACTGTGTGGGCAGCTGGCTATGTGGCTAGGTTTCTAAGCTACCGTCCTTGCCTTTCTAAATGCTTGATCCAATACATTTTCCCAGCCTGTCAGGCACTGTCATTTGGAAACATAATTCTGGGAATACACTTAGCCTCAGGGAAAGGTGCCTGCCACTAAGGACTAGACAGACTGTGATACCCAGAGACCATGTGCCCGGATGAAAATGGAAACGGGCTTTGGTATTTTCACCAGATCAGCTTCCCGACCTCCTAGCAAACAGCAGAACGAGCAGCAAGGGGAAAGACAGAGGGGCTGTACCACTCGTGACTGTGCTTGTTGCATCACCTTGAGGGGTTTACAGTCCTGCCAGGTGCCTTTTGCAACGCACTCTGAGATCCTTGGAGGCCAGGTGCAAATAACACCAACTCCAGTTGGTGACAGTTTAAAGAAACAGAATCTGGTTTATTTTGCCCCGCTGGTTACTTCCTATTATTTATATTTCTGGGAGTTTCTGTTTCTTTCTCTGATTCATTACATTTTTAAGTACCGGTGTGGAAGAGGGGCACCGGGAGTTCAGCTAGGTGCCTTTTCTTATTGAGGTTTTATAAATCTAAATAAGAGCAAAGTAGTATTTCACCTCCTGTGCAAGGAAACAGAGCTGCGAGTGCATGTTCACTGCAGTCTATTGGATGCTGTTTTTCTCTCCTGCGAGAGGAATAGCTTTGTTTTCTTCAACACACACACACTCCCACCCCCACTTCACACCATAGTAACTAATCTCACCCAAACTGTGAAAACATTATATTTTCACTGTTAAAGTGTTGCATAAGGGAGCGGGGGGAAAGAAGAGGTTTCATTTGCCATCACTGCATTTCGAGTTCAAATCTTGCCATTTTTGCACGATACGCGAGTATTTTAGTCTCTGTTCATCAAACACATTTAAATCTGTGAGTTCCTTGTGGGTGAATCGCCTGAACGCAGATGGCCCAGCATATGGCCTTTTTGCACCACTTCAGTCCTAGGTAAGCCGCATGCCGCACCTACCGTGATTGTTAGGTCAGCTGCCCCAAGGCAGCTTGGGAGATGCAACTAATGAGTTTTAGCACTAACCCCTCCCTTACCTCTGTCTCTTCTGTAAAAGGCGAATCTTCATTAGTGACTGGCAGTGCTAAGTCTTGTCATCTCATTTTAGGGCTCCCAGCAATGTAGTATAACCAGAACTCAGCAGAATCCAAAATTCATTTTAAAGCTTGAAAGTGAGGAAAGGCAGTGATTAGGACATTAATCTAGGACCTGCATTTATTTCTCAGCTCAAACTTTCTAGGTGACCTTAAGCCTCTTGAAGTTCTCCATCTGTGAAATGGGATAGTAGTACTTTCCTCCCTGAAAACGGTGTCCTGGGGTGTGGGGGTTCTGCTTAAAGACCACAAAAGCACTTCACATAGAGATACAAAATGCCTGCAACACATAATTGGTTTGTTAGGAAATTAGGCCTCAGTGGGCCTGCAAAAAGGTAAAAGAAGTTCTTTAAATGAGCCTGGACTCAAATGAAAGTGGCTCAGAATTTAACGCCAAGGGACAGGTTTTTCTGGTTTTGATTTAAAAACGAAAAACAAAAAAACTTCCAACCTAAATTTCAAAGTGAAAGTTAGTAAAGGTACAAATCTTTCTGACTGGGTCTGGCCTAATGTTATCAAAGCTACAGAAGAAAACCTGGATACAAAGTTCACATTAATTTTAATGGCAGTGGGGCATGACGGAGGCTCAGGATGGTGGTGCCTTCATATTCGCACAAACCCTAGCCAAGCAAAATTGAACTTTTGGGGAGTTCTCACAAAATTTTAGCGGGTCTGAGTACAGACAGTCAAGGACAAATGCTATATCTTAGTGTAGACACATAATTCTGCTAATTGTTTATCTGCTGCCCCTGGGAATTTCTTCTCTTTCAAATTTCACAGCTCTACCCACTGGTATTAAAAATCACTGTGCTTGCTTTATTCCTCAGACCTAAAGAAAAACGATTTGCATTCAAAAGCTTGTCTACTTTGTCCCAACTATTCAGTTGGTCCAATGAGACACGTCATCCAAAAAAAAAATTCTTGCATGTAGACACATATGCAAACACAGACATGAACACAGACCATTATATCAAGTACTAGAGAAAGTAACATGTGTTTGGCACTTCAGTTTTGAGTGATTTTATGCCAATCAGACATTGATGGGGAGGTTTTCCTGCAAAATTAAATTAAATGGCTGTTTAATAATAAAAACCATGACAGTTCAAATTCTAGATCAAAAGGGACGTAATGCTGACCACTAAAACTCTAATTAAGCAGCTTCCTAGTAGCGTACACCTTGATGTGTAGGAATGTTTTAATGATCAGCCTTTCTCACTGGTATTTTTGGCACTGCTGTAAAATGTTCTGATGAGCAATGGGCAAATCCCCAAAGGTTTGAAGGCTGAGACACAATCTGAATCCCGGTTCTTTACGCAGCCTTATTGTAAACTATTTGAACAACTGGTGTTTGCAAAACTGGCCCAACCATCTCACATTGGCATGTTTTGGTATGAGATTTCCTCATTCCAAACAGGCTAGAAATGTCAGAAGAACAGCTGTTCAGGTGGTATTTTGGTGTTGCTGTAATCCACTGTTCAGTGTGCACACATCTTTGACTGACCTAAGAATATAGACATAGCTCCAAAATGCATCCACCACTGCCATCCATGGGCTTTGGATTTGGCCCTTAGATGTCTTTGCTGCTTTGCTACAAGTCCTGGGATTTGATTTTCTATGGACTTGAATGAATGAGACAAATTTTCTTTGCTCTGCCTACTAGGTGCCACAAACTCCTTAAGTGCCTGATTCAGAGAGATGAGTCTGGTCCATTCATTTTCTAAAGGGTTGTTCCTTAACTCAAGCAATAGAGTCTGTCACTCATAATTCTGGAGGTCTTAGCCCCTCCTAAAACAATATGATAGTCATTATATTTTCACATGTAAAAAGTGGAAGAGGACAAGAATCAAGGTGTACATATTTAACCTTCTCCAAACTTTTTCAAACGCATACATTTTCCATAGGTTGTTTTGCGCTTGCATTTTTTTATGAGCTGAGGTGAAATCTCCCTTTCTCCAAATTCAACTCCCTCTTCCCCTAATTCTTTAGTCATTCCAAAGGGATTTTACAATTAGAATTTAATAGAATGGGGGGGGATTAGACCTTTTTTGTCCATAGCAAGAATTATACTTGCACTAACAGATATATACATTCAAATGCAGTATCTGCCTTCCTGCCTCAGGACATAAAGCAACCATGTCTCTCCTAGGCATGGACCATAAGAATAAGAAAAAAAACCCAGAAAGGCTTTTTGGCTACCGCACTGGGCTGACACTGGAAATCAGTGCTCAGTTGCCAGCTTTTCCACTAACTTCTTCTATAACCTTGGTTAAATTTCTAGGCATTTTTATACTACCTCCCTACTGAGCCTAGGGCCATCACTGAGAATCAAGCCCTACTTACTCCCTCCTGCTTCATGCATGGCTAGCAAGTAGGCAAGTTCGATGGTTTAGAGCAGGGGTGGGCAATTATTTCAGGCGGGAGGCCGCTTACCCAGTTCCATAGAGCCCCTGCTAGCTGGAACCCCGCGCTCCTGCCACCCTGCTCTGGGCCCCGCC